>NC_091745.1:77228713-77261213 GCF_043380555.1 Nothobranchius furzeri | reverse complement strand
GTCCTCCTAGCTTCATCCAGCTCTGACCTTCAGCTCTTGCTGGGTAGGTTCGCGGCCGAATGTGAAGCGGCTGGGATGAGGATCAGCACCTCCAAATCTGAGACCATGGTTCTCGACCGGAAAAGGGTGGCTTGCCACCTCCGGGTCGGGGGAGAGGTCCTACCTCAAGTGGAGGAGTTTAAGTATCTCGGGGTCTTGTTCACGAGTGAGGGTAGGAGGGATCGGGAGATTGACAGGCGGATTGGTTCGGCGTCTGCAGTGATGCGGACGCTGAGCCGATCTGTCGTGGGGAAGAGGGAGCTGAGCCAGAAAGCCAGGCTCTCGATTTACCGGTCGATCTACGTCCCAATCCTCACCTATGGTCATGAGCTTTGGGTAATGACCGAAAGAACGAGATCGCGGATACAAGCGGCCGAAATGAGTTTCCTCCGTAGGGTGGCCGGGCTCAGCCTTAGAGATAGGGTGAGGAGCTCGGACATTCGGGAGGGACTCGGAGTAGAACCGATGCTCCTCCGGATCGAAAGGAGCCAGTTGAGGTGGTTTGGGCATCTGGTCAGGATGCCTCCTGGACGCCTCCCCGGGGAGGTGTTTCGGGCATGTCCTGCCGGCAGAAGGCCCCCGGGTCGACCCAGGACACGTTGGAGAGGTTACATCTCCAATCTGGTCCGGGAACCCATTGGGGTCCTGCCGGAGGAGCTGGTGGACAAGGCCGTGGAGAGGACGGCCTGGAGCTCCCTAATTGGGATGCTGCCCCCGCGACCCGGACCCGGATAAGCGGAGGAAGACGAGACGAGACGGAGACATTTTTTCACAGTTCTGGTTTTGATCATAAACCTGACAATAAAGGAATTAAATCTCAGAAATGCTCACATATTTTATTATATCTTGTTAGGGCTTAAGTGAAGGATGAAATTCATGTAAAATATCAAACTCATGAAATATTATATAATATTTCTAAAGGAAGTTTGGTTTCTGCATTTTTGTGCACAAGTAAAAACTCTACAAAATGAAAGGAATATTTGCAAAATATCTGAACTGTTTACTTATTCCTACATTCCTCCTGTATCTTCCCCCATCTTATCTTTGACAACGTTCTTGTTCTTCACACTAAATATATTTTCCCACTTGGCTTTTGCAGGATTCCTCTGAATCCCTTTCAACTCCTCCTTTCCTTCTTCTTCCGGCTCTTGGAGGGTGCAGACGCTTTTCTTCTCCTCTCCTCCATTTCTTATCCTCAAGGCCTTTGTCTGTCTGTGTGCGCTGGGTGCACGGCTGCTTCTGCATTTTTTTCTGAAAATTGGAAACTGAAATTCACTAAAATGGATCTTGTCAGTTGGTCTCTCAACGCGATTGATAACATTTTTTCAACAATGAGAGCGGGAGAAGGGGCTCTCGGATGTCCCTCCGGGACAGACCAGCTGTCTGTGGAGGACTCTGAAGACGTGTGGATATTCGTGGTGATGTTGTCGGGTTTCCTGCTGATCGGCATTGGAGGCTACCTGGCTTACCGGAAAATTAATGAGCTGTCGAGGAATACTGGCCTGATCCCGGAGCTCAGAGATGGATTGCACCACGCTGTGAATTCACAGACTCACACAATTGTCGTCATGAATCGTAAGCTTGGAACTTTGGCAGAGATTCATTCATTGGCACAAAAGATGGATGCCATCAAGGATAGAGTGGACGAATCAGCACGGATTGGGATAGATTAATGTCCATTATTGGGATTTTGAGAGGTTGAGGACCAACAAACTGTAAGACAGAGAGGAAATTATCTCTGTCTGGCCCCAAAACAATTTCTAATCGGAATCTGGAGCCCTTGAGCCTGCTACAACGAAAACTCCCCCCTCAGAAGATATGTGGAATGTGCCGTCGCTATGGCAACTCAACTCTGTCTCCTATCCCAGCCTGGGCGGGACTGCGGGAAGGTCGCTGAAACGTTCCAGGGTCACTGCAACCCTCCAACCCTCAATGCTCCTCCCCCTATCCACACTGAGGTGACATGCGCTGCTTCTATCGTGGCTGCAGGAACTGAAGTAGGGATAGTCCCAACCCACCACCCCACCTAGTGGACACTTATGTTGTGTTGTCTGAAGTCTGTTGCAAATGTGTTTGAAGTGTTTTTTTTTTTTTTTTTGCAGAGCAAAGCTGCCCTCCCAGTGGAGGGTAACTCTGAAGTGCCTTTTTCCCCTCCACCTGAACCAATCCTCATGTAACCATCTTATCTCTATTAAGGTAGCGTGACTCAGGGTTGCGAATGACCACAGTCCCCAATTCTTGTCATGTGTCTTGCCCATATATGTCTGATCTCTGAATTTTGTGTACAGAAACTATAATTTCCCTCTGGGATTAATAAAGTATCTTTGATTGATTTGATTTATTTCAGTTCCACACTTTAGTCTCAGGCTTGAAAAAATAACTGCCTTTCAATCCACTGTATTTACAGGCAGGCACACACACACACACACACACTAGGGCTGAACGATTAATTGCATATGCAATTAAACTGCAATGTGACAAAAGGAGATTTTCTAATCGCAAAGGCTGCAATTTGACTGGCAGTGAGTGGTTAGCGCAATGCTAATTTACATTGAAAAACCCATAGGGATGCTAATGCTAATATCGCCGATTACATTCGTACACATTACGAATTAGGAACGTGCCAAATTATTACATTTGGAGTCTAATAAAAAGTCAAAACTTATTAATCAAATAAGTACAGATATTTTAGTAAAGCTAGAAAACCGTAAGAGACTAATTACTCCACTGGCTAGCAGCTATGAACGAAATTGAACTACGGAAGCTCTGCACGGACAAAACGTCAAAAACTCAAAAATCAAAATACTTCAATAAATGGGACACACTTTCTGCAAATCAGTTTTCACAATTGATGCTAATACCCATGGTCCTTCATAGGATGTGCTCCTGGCTGCAAAGCATTGCACCTTAAAATACAAAATTTAGTTTTTACTTGTGAGTGTTTATGTAGACAAATAAACTTGTTGATATGATATGTAGATAAATATGTAGATACGTAAACTTGTTTATATTCAGTACAAGTTACATAGATTTATAATTTTTTTCTTTGCTTCCGTTAGTTGAAAAATGAGAAAAGTCCCTTGAGAAAATAATCGTGAATTAAATCGCAATATCAACATTGAAGAAAAAAATCGCAATTAGATTTATTTCCAAAATCATTTTGCCCCCGCCCACACACACACACACACACACACACGCACACACACACACACACACACACACACACACACACACACACACACACACACACACACACACACACACACACACACTAGTCTAGAAGTTGTTGTGAGGACCGTCATTGACTTCCATTCATTTTAGTGATTGGATTGTAGCTAACCCTGACCCCACTTCTAACCATCTACTCCTAATCCTAATCTTAACTAAAACTTAAATTCCCACCATACCTCTAAAACTAACCAGTAGAGATCTGTAACACTGTCCCAAAGTGAGGACCAGCAAAATGTCCTCAGTTTGCAGGTAAAAACTTGTTTTGGTCCTCACTTTGATGTATAGACCAGTGTACACACACACACACACACACACACACACACACACACACACACACACACACACGCGCGCGCGCGCGCGCACGCGCGCGCGCAGAGCAGACTGATCGATTGCTGCCCTCAGGCTGTGGTGGCTTGCCGTGACTGAAGAGGGAGAGTAAATGCCCAGCGGTCGGCTGCGGTGCCGAGTTCAGAGCTCTTCTCCATCACTACATGACCCTCATGGATTAAAACACTCTCATATGCACCCGGATCCACACCAGGAGTTTTATTAACGGGAAGCAAGTTACAGATTATTTAACAACTGCAGCTTTATTACTTGAAAAACTATTCGTCGCTTTAGTTGCAAAATAAGCAAAAAAAAACTGAACTCAGAATGTAAACACGCAAAACCCTTTACATTTCCATCTCACATGCAGAGAAAAATATCCAAATCCTGGAGTAAAAACAGAGAAACAAACGTGAAAAAGGACAAAACGCTCCTGATCCAAGGTGGTATCTCATTTCATGACTCCAAACATTTCCAAGACGTAAAATATTATTAATCGTCCGCTTGATTGAATCTGCAGTTATTTAATGTTTAGTGAAATTTATTTTAACTTAAGAAATTGGATAAATCCTCTTGAACAGTGGCTGCTGATGTGCCTGTGAGCAAGGCATTCGCCCACTGGACAAAGAGCTCAGTCACCTGACGTTGCTCTTGATTTCAGCTTTATTTACAGCACAAACAGCAAAACAAACACGGACATGTGTCAGTCAATGATGTAGCGGCGGCCATTCTCGTCTCCTCGTGAGTTTCGTCCCATGATCCGGCTGTAGGAGTGTTTGATCCCTCCCAAGCATCACAGTGATTATTCAGCTAACACAATGGTTTTATTCGTCTCACAGCAGCAAACTGCGATTCATGTGCCTTAAAACAAACAACACGTCTGATTATCCAAATTAAAACGTGTCTGTTTTCACTTTGCACAGATTTCCGGGTTAGTTTCATGTTTGGTGAGTTTGCAGAATGAAGGTTTTGCACATTTAAATGACTACTTCCTTCAAAAATATCCCCTCATGGTGAAAATGTCTTCACAGCAGAACCAAAGTGAGCTCAGACAAGAAATACCTTTAATAAGTAGCTGTAAATTAGTTTCGAGCTACTTTAACAACTTATTATTATTTATGAATTCAGCCTCTTTAATTAAAGTATTTTCTTTTTTTCTAAAAGTACAACAAGATGTAAAAAATTTGATAAAATTTTGACACATTTTTGTATATTTAAATTGTCGCAGCAATTTCTTTACTAGAAGGATTTTACCTGACATTGATTATAAAGTTAAACAATAACTAACAATTATATGTCATATATTACTGATCTTTTATGTGGAGTACCCCACGGAGCCACCTTGGGTCCTCGCCCATTTCTATGTTACACGCACCATTTAGGACAGAAAACAGCATCTCTTACCCCCGTTATCCAGATAATGTTCAGATTCAAGGATCCTGACTTCTTCAAATGGTTGAACCTACTTAAACTATCAGAAATAACATCTGGGTGAAGAAAAAACTCCCTTCAATTACACGATCTAATAAAATCAGGCGTTCATCTGATCAAGTCTGTGTGTTTCTCAAAGGTCACTCAAGACAACTGGTTTCTATGGTGATGGTTCCTCATCCCCAACCCCATCTGGGTGATTCTAAATCACATCATCCTGGATCGACGAAGAGCTTTTTTAATTTCTCTGCATAGGTGACCTGGTCATTTTTTTTTATTCTAAAGCCTTTTCAGAGCTCCGACTCTCCTCTCCATGACCAGATTCTTCAAACCAGAGTCAAAACTAATGTTTACGTTGTAGTGACAGCTTGGGCTGCTTTAAAAAGCGGCTGAAGACTTTTGATTCAAACTTACTTTAATTTTATTGTTTAGTTTTTGTGTTTCCTACACAGCACTGTGCAAAGGTTTTAAGCAGAGGTGAAAAATGCTGTAAACAAAGAATGCTTTCACAGTTGGGCGCGGCAACCATTTATTTTCATCAATCAACAAAAAGCAGTGAACGGACTAAAGAGAAATGTAATCAAATCAATATTTGTTGTGACCACCCTCTGCCTTCAAATCAGCATCAGTGCTTCTAGCTGCACACAGTTGTTGAAGGACCTGGGCCGACCCAACCACAGGTCTTCCTCACATCCTTCTGTCACTTCATGTAGTCCCATGGTGGTGAGTTGGATCAGATGGCAGGGGAAGATGCCGCGTAGACCTGGCAGACCCAAACGCATAGTGAGGGTCTGCTGGGAACGCCTGGCAGAAGAACCTGTCAAGACGGTCTTCAACTCCCATCTCCGGCAGAGCTTTGACCGCGTCCTGAGAGCAGTGGGGGACATTGAGTCCGAGTGGGCCTTGTTCCACTCTGCGATTGTTGAGGCGGCTATTGCTAGCTGTGGTCGCAAGGTGGCCGGTGCCAGTCATGGTGGCAGCCCCCGTACCCGCTGGTGGACACCAGAGGTTCGGGGAGCCATCAGGCTGAAGAAGGAGGCCTACAGGGCGTGGCTGGTCCGTGGGTCTCCAGAGGCAGCAGACAGGTACCGGATAGCCAAGCGGGGTGCAGCAGTGGCAGTTGCCGAGGCAAAATCTTGGGCGTGGGAGGAGTTTGGTGAGGCCATGGAGAAAGACTATCGATCGGCTCCAAAGAGGTTCTGGCAAACTGTCCGGCGCCTCAGGAGAGGAAGGCAGCAACTCGCTCACACTGTTTACAGTGGGGATGGGGAGCTGCTGACGTCAACTGGGGCTGTAGTTGAAAGGTGGAAGGAATACTTTGAGGAGCTCCTCAATCCCACCTACACACATTCGGGGGAGGAACCAGAGCCGGGAGACCTGGGGATGGACTGTCCAATCTCGGGGGCAGAAGTTGCTGAGGTAGTCAAACAACTACACAGCGGCGGAGCCCCGGGGGCGGATGAGGTTCGTCCTGGGTATCTCAAGGCTATGGATGTTGTAGGGCTGTCATGGTTGACACGTCTCTGCAACATTGTGTGGTCATCAGGGGCAGTTCCTAGGGAGTGGCAGACCGGGGTGGTGGTCCCCATCTTTAAGAAGGGTGACCTGAGGGTGTGTTCCAACTATAGGGGGATCACACTCCTCAGCCTCCCTGGAAAGGTCTACTCCAAGGTACTGGAGAGGAGGGTCCGATCTATAGTTGAATCTCAGATTGAGGAGGAGCAATGTGGTTTTCGTCCTGGCCGTGGAACTGTGGACCAGCTCTATACCCTTGCAAGGGTGATGGAGGGGGCATGGGAGTTTGCCCAACCAATCCACATGTGCTTTGTGGATTTGGAGAAGGCTTATGACCGTGTCCCCAGGGGCATCCTGTGGGGGACACTCCAGGAGTATGGGGTGGGTGGCTTTCTGTTAAGGGCCATTCAGTCCCTTTACCAGAGGAGCGTGAGTTTGGTCCGCATAGCTGGTAGTAAGTCGGACCTGTTCCCAGTGAGGGTTGGACTCCGCCAGGGCTGCCCTTTGTCACCGGTTCTGTTCATCACCTTCATGGACAGAATTTCTAGGCGCAGCTGTGGTGTGGAGTGTGTCGAGTTTGATGGCAGGAGAATCTCATCTCTGCTTTTTGCGGATGATGTGGTCCTCCTAGCTTCATCCAGCTCTGACCTTCAGCGTGAAGCGGCTGGGATGAGGATCAGCACCTCCAAATCTGAGACCACGGTTCTCGACCGGAAAAGGTGGCTTGCCAACTCCGGGTCAGGAGAGAGGTCCTACCTCAAGTGGAGGAGTTTAAGTATCTCGGGGTCTTGTTCACGAGTGAGGGTAGGAGGGATCGGGAGATCGACAGGAGGATTGGTTTGGCGTCTGCAGTGATGCGGACGCTGAGCCGATCTGTCGTGGTGAAGAGGGAGCTGAGCCAGAAAGCTAGGCTCTCGATTTACCGGTCGATCTACGTCCCAATCCTCACAAATGAGTTTCCTCCGTAGGGTGGCCAGGCTCAGCCTTAGAGATGGGGTGAGGAGCTCGGACATTCGGGAGGGACTCGGAGTAGAACCGCTGCTCCTCCGGATCGAAAGGAGTCAGTTGAGGTGGTTTGGGCACCTGGCCAGGATGCCTCCTGGACGCCTCCCTGGGGAGGTGTTTCAGGCATGTCCTGCCTGCAGGAGGCCCCCGGGTCGAGCCAGGACATGTTGGAGAGGTTACATCTCCAATCTGGTCCGGGAACGCCTTGGGGTCCTGCCGGAGGAGCTGGTGGAGGTGGCTGGGGAGAGGACGGTCTGGAGCTCCCTAGTTGGGATGCTGCCCCCGCGACCCGGACCCGGATAAGTGGAGGAAGACGACGACGAATAAAAAGAAACACTTATACTTATGAAAGGATTTCTTGCTTACAGCAATTGTACTGTAGTTTCTTTGATCAAGTGCTGCATTTCATTTTCTTTTTATTTTTAATTGTGTTTTGATGGTTTGAGTTGCAAAGCACTTGTGATTTTTATCTGTGGAAAAGCTTCATAAACTTTACTTACTAACTAGAAATTAGTTTTGATGTAGCGTCTACATAAAAAGGACATATTATGAATTATTTTCCTAAGTTATAATAGTTCTATGGTCGAAACATGTTTATGTAGTTCTTTGCACTAAATCCCTCTCACGTGTGATTTCAGCAGTTTTCTTGACAATTTCAGCACCTTCCAGAGTGAGCCGTTTCAGGTTCTGTCACTTTAAAAAAACAAGCTGGAACTGGCCACGCCCAACTGTCCCCCACTCTGGCTGCTATAGGCTGAGAAGCTCAGATATCTGGGAGGGGCTAGAAGTAGAGCTACTGCTCCTTCAGCAGCACGTGAGAGGTACTTCTATTCTACTTACCCTGTTTGTGATATAAATCAAATTTTTTGGCAGCGTGGAGACACGATTTCTGTCAAATTTGGAATTTTTATAGAAACACTTTTTTTATAGAGATGTCAATACAAAAAGATGCTAAACGCAAGTTTTCCTTTAAAAGATGTTAGAATAAAGCAACAATGACAAAAACTCACCCTGCAACCTTACAGTGATTCAAACAGTGAGATGGTAACCCAAACGGGTTTGAATGAAATGAAGACATAAGTGTTTTACAGATAAAGCAGCAGATTTAAAGCTTTAAATGAGTCTTTATCAAGTTTTAAAGCTAATCTTTTGGTCATATTTTGCACAACTCAGACTGTTCTCTCCCTGATATTCCTTTTTGACTCACAGATGCAACCCCCCCCCCCCCCCCCCCCCCATCACCTTTATGTTTTGACACAAATGAACAGAACCAGGGTCAGTACAGGACAGCGACCAGCAGAGGGCACTGTGTCCATTTTAGACCCGAGGTTCTGCTGTCTTTGCTCTGCACCCAGTGGCTGTTGCACCTTTGCAAACACTTCATCCAAAACAGAATGAGTAAGACTTTTTTTTTTATTGTGCAAATATATACAATAAATAAGAATTTAGTCTCTTAAATATGTAGAATAAGAAGCTCTCTTCATGATATTTCTTACATTATTTTTGCATCTTTTTTATTTTTTAACAAAAATGAACAACATTCATGACCAGTGAAATCAATTAATTAATAATATTGATAACACCATCATGACAGTGTGAATCTGGAGTGATGATGTCATAGATTCAGACATTTTTTATATATTCACCCTCCCTTCTTGATGCCCATGTGTTGGCATGAATTATGAATGCATGAAAACTATGTGCATTCTCAGGTTTGTTTCGTACATTTTCAAGTGCATTCAACATTTTTCTGCAGCACTGCAGCATCTTTGTATTGTACCGCAGCCTCCCCCCGCTTCACTCTCCCTCCCTGTTATCTCCCCCGTCGCTCAGACCGAACCTGTAATGTCTTTCTAGGGAATGCTTCCCTCCTCGTTCACATCCCCGCGCCGTTTTCTCATTAACTTCTTGCTTGCTCAGTTCTGCTTCTCCTTACAATTCTCTTCAACTCTTGTCTCTTTTTCCAAAGCGGCCATTTTCCTTAGTTTATGACATCCCAAACAATCTATTTTCTGTTTTCAACATGCGGTTCCGTTTCGTTCTGCTTCTGCTGAAATGATGTGTGACCAAAGCTCAGTGTACATCTAAAAGTACAGCACGGATGATTAAAAAGTGTCTAAATCTGCTTCTCTTCGTGAAGCGCCCTCTCCCTAGCAGGGTGAGGCGCTCATATGCATGTGTGTGTGATAGTGAGGTGGAGGCACAGGTGATGGGGGGACGGTCAGCGGAAGAGCTTGGCCCTGAGGGTGTGAGGAGTGCGACCTTAGGAGGGTGTGTGTGGAGGGGTATACTGCAGCCTGCGGGGGCATCGGATAGCTCCCTGCTGAGGAGGAAGCGGAAGGGGGGCTGCCCTGGATTCCTACTTGGAGGCTGCTTTTTGGTGGTGCAGGGGGTGCCTGGTTGAGCTGGATGGAGATGTCACTGGAGGCCTCTGAGGTACTGCGTCCCCTCTTTGGTGGAGGCCAGTTGGACTCAGGGTGGAGGTATTGACCACTAAAGTCGCTGCCCTCAGACAGGCGGGGGCGGTAGATGGCAGGGTGGGGGCGGTACATCTCTTCTTCTGCATACCGCTTCATGAACAAGTAGACCGACAGCACACCGGCTCCCTGAGAGAGAAGTTAAGATGCTTCAGAAGAGAAAAGCAGACACAAAGGTCGGAGAACACAGTAACAACTGGCTGAAAATGTTAAACGAATCGTTTAAAACGATTAAAATAGCCAGACTCCGACCCAGTTTGGGAACGTTGCAAACCGCCACCTGCCACTCTTCTTCTGCCCAAAACTACAGGGACAGTGGGGGGTGTTTATTTACGATGCAGTGTCCTCTGGGATTAATAGTCTTTTTGAATTGGATTGAATTGAACCGTTGTGCGCCCAGACCCTTTGACCGCTTCATTTGGAGTAGTCAAGGTGGAGGCTTCTTTGGACACAAGCCTGGTAGACACGATTGCCTTTTGTTTCTTACTGGCTAAGAGACTCACGTTGTCCAGGTGGACAGACTCATCCACCAGCGTACGGTCAATGGAGGAGTGAAAGGATGTCACGCATCAATCTGGAGAAAATCAGGCACAGGCTGAAGGGCTCATGGCCTTCACTTTTGTTTTATTTTGATAGTCTACCCCTTTTGTTTCTGTTATCTTGTCTTGTATCCTGTTTTTTATGAATTGGCACCATAATTAAACCTTATTTGTTGTTTATATATCTCTTAGTTTGATCCAGTATAGCAGGACAGGTGGGGTGGGGATTTTTGGAGTCTTATTTCCTGATAGTTAGACATCTCTCCTCTGATTGGCTAACAGCAACATGACTCCACCACTGACAGTCTGCTCTGCAACGTTTGATCTTCACAAATAAAACAAGCCTGGAGGAGTTCTGCTGTGTGGTGGAGTTGCTAATGCACAGGAGTTAAGTGCTCGCCCCGTAATCGGAAGGTTGCAGGTTCGAGCCCCGCTCAGTCTGTCGCTGCCGTTGTGTCCTTGGGCAAGACACTCAACCCACGTTGCCTGCTGGTGGTGGTCGGAGGGACCGGTGGCGCCAGTGCTCGGCAGCCTCGCCTCTGTCAGTGCGCCCCAGGGCAGCTGTGGCTACATCGTAGCTCATCCCCACCAGTGTGAATGTGTGTGTGAATGGGTGAATGACTGATTGTGTTGTAAAGCGCCTTGGGGGGTTCCAGGACTCTAGAAGGCACTATATCAAATACAGGCCATTTACCATTTAATGCTAACAGTTAGCTTCTTCTAGCTGAGACGTTCTCTGCTGTTTCCTGGACGCTAAACCAACAACAGCCTTCCCCGTCGTGAGCCAAGATGGGTGAGTCCATGAATGTTAGTGACAGTGTGACGTAGATCTGTCAGGATGTTCTAATCCTAGAGTTTCACCGTCTGTTTTCTGTCAGACGCTAATGCAGGAGATAGGTGTAGGAGACTTCACACACACACACACACACACACACACACACACACACACACACACACACACACACACACACACACACACACACACACGCACGCACGCACGCACGCACGCACACACACACACACACACACACACACACACTGACCTCCTTGAGTAAGAAAGACGAAGCAGCGAAGGCGAAGGACCAGCCATAGTGGTAGCTGAAGAACTGCTCGGGCTCTCTGGGCCGGTTCATGACCTCATCATTAATACTGGAGATGTAGAGCACCAGACCCACCACCAGACTGAGGCCTGCACATAAAGACAATCAGAGAATCAATTAAACTGCTTGATCTTTTTTAAATGATATTCACTGCCAGTAGGATTTTATGCTTCCAAAACAATGATGACAACAGAAGATCCCAAAGAGCAAAAGTTATCAGCATTAAAATGCATTTTAAAATAATTTTAAGTCAGTCTGGTAAAAATATTTAGTGTTTGAACACAAAAGTCTCTGAAAATCTCTGAAAAACATCAGATCTATTCTTAATGTTCAGAATTTTTCTCACAAGTCTCATAATAAAATAAAATTATATAAGAATTTTTCTTCCAAAAAGCTGAAAAAAACACGAGTGAAGTAACAGCTTTCAGACACCAGAGGGCAGCACCTCCCCATCTTCCCTTCTGATCCAGATGCTGTTGGAAACCAGCGTTGTTTTGTTTTTGCCAGCAGAGGGCGCACATTCCCCGTTATTTCAAGGCAACAAAACCGTGTTTGGAAGATTTCAGAGGAAGTGTTTCTACTAAAGAACTCTTTTAACTTAATAAATCCACCACTTGTCCTTCTCTTCATCAATAGCAAAACTCCTAAGAAGACAAAAAGAACGAAGGAGGCAAAAATCTTCTCTTCTGAAGGGCTTAACGAATGCAAGTGCAGTTACAGCTTTCAGACAGTGGAGGGCAGCATATCCCCATCTTTCCTTCTTTTCTAAATCACGCAGGAAAGCAGTGTTCTATGTTTTTCCAGGAGAGGGCGCAAATTCCCCATTCCTTCAGGGCAACAAAACCGTGTTTGGAATAATTTAGAGAAAGTGTTTCAACCAAATAACTTTTAAAGGCCCCAGGTGTGAAATCCACCAAAATCCTGATAAATCCATTTGTGTGTGTGTGTGTGTGTGTGTGTGTGTGTGTGTGTGTGTGTGTGTGTGTGTGTGTGTGTGTGTGTGTGTGTGAATGGATGAATGACACACTGTAGTGTAAAGCACTTTGAAGTCCTTACTCTGAGAGGAGCTATACCAGTGTGGGTCATTTGTCATTATCCTAAAAATGTGACTCTTTAGCGCCGTGCAGTTCAGAGAAAGTATTGCAGCTACGGTGGCCCACTCATGAGTTTCCAGTCTCTCTAGCCTAACCCACACAAAGCACATAACTACTCTACCCATTATCAAAACAGTCCTGAAGGAAGCAAGCTACTTCTGTTAGACCCAAGCCCCCACAATGCAGGTGAAAAATTGAGGTCAACGCGGAAGTGAAATAAATTGCAGTTCCACGCTCATCCACTAGGGGCTGGTGTCAGAAACGAGCAAATCCTCTTTGACTCCCATGTTAAAAATACCAATTTCACAGCAGAAATAAACATGTTTATAGCCTGGTACCAAAACATGTTTTTGGTTTAAATGATCTAGTTTACACTCATGGCAATTTTTCTCACTCTTCTGTTTAAGTGTATTAAAAGCCTAAAATTCTGTATAATTAATGAGCATCAGACCCACGTGACCACAGAGCAAGCTCCGTGGAAAGGCCTCAGTAGAGCCTCGGTCTGGCTTGGAAACTGTTCCAGGATTTTGAGTCTCTGTGTTTGTGTATTCTTTTTTGGATATTTTTGTGCAATTGTTGGACAAAATGACTTGCTGTGGCATTAATTGCACTAATAGAGCATCCAAGGAGTCTCCACTTCATTTTTTTCGGTAAATAAAATTATATTTATGTATTTTAGGTCACTGCCGAGCTGAGCTTAGATTTTAACATGTACTGTTTAACCATGAAATTTAAATGTAATAGGGTAAAACCCAGTGCATCTAACATAATGCTGCACTTTAGAAAATGGGTTGAAATATAACATGTTGGTGGAGCTGGGTTCCGACTTCGGCTTGTGGAGCTCTCGGGAGACCGATGTTTTCCACCCGGTTCTCCCCTCCCCGCAGCTCGGCGCATCTCTGTCTGATCGCGGCTTCTTTGTGCTGCGCGGGCTGCCGGCTTGTGGAGCTCTGGGATGAAAACCTTTCCACCCGGTTCTCCCCAGCGGCAGCTCTGCGCATCTCAGATCGCGGCGGCGCTTGTTTGCTGTGCGGCTGCCGGCTTGTGGAGCTCTCTGAGACCTCTGTGTTCCACCCGGTTTTACCCAGCGGTCAGCTCGGCGTATCTCTGACTCAGAAGCTCTGGTGTTGTGCACAGTTAACTCCAGTTGTAGCTAGGTTGCTACCTCCGTTAGCTTAGCTCCCACCTCCGCGTAAGCTTTGAGTTAGCCTCAGGTTAGCTTATAGCTAGTTCGACCGGGTGTCGTCATTTGATCCCAGCCTTACAGCCCCACCCTCAGCTCCACCTCTCTTCCCTTTTGTGGAATTGTCTGGGCTTGACGGAACCTGTGACACGGTCAAAATGGCGGTGGTGGCCACCTCCCAATTTTCTTCAAAAACGTGTTATTGGAGCCTATGGAAACCCATTGGCTGTGTCTCAATTCAGGGTCTGCATCCTACGTCGGCCGGATTCGTCGGCCGGTTACGTCACAGCGCCGCGACTAGGCCTGTCCCAATTCGAAGACTCCTTCATATGCGGTCGACGAATGCGGCCTTCTTTTCGCCTGAATGAAGGATGGGTCGGGTGTATCCTTCAATAGGTAGCATTTCCCAAGAAGCCTTGCGGGCCGGCCGGCAGAAAAACTTAAAAGCAATGGCGGACAGTGAAGCGGGAGCTGTCGGAGAGGATTGAGCATATAAATGTCAGTATAAACTTGAAAACTGTTAGGTTAAGGACTTTTTGTGATACATGAACGTTATTTTAGTTAGAAATGTTACAGTAAGTGCTTGTATTGCGGTCTCGGCTCGTATGTTCGGCCGCTCGGTGTCGCACTTCTCCCGTTACGTTTTCCCCCGATTTTAATAGAAGTTTGTATTTTAGGAACAAAAGAGAAAACCAGGGAATTTATTAAGCTTAGGGCGGAGATGGACCACATGATCACCGGAGCAAAGTATTCGGCGGCTGTGGCATGGAGGTACAATAACATCTCATATTTTAAAAACACGTTTGAGTTTATTTTTTTCTGCGAAAACATGAAAGGAATAACCCGTTGTTCTCTTTTCTCTTCCTGTTTCTTTTCTTACATGTTTGTTAAGACTATTCTGGAGAAGATGGGCATCCAGGGGAAGGTGACAGCGATGACCAGCTTCTGGAGCTGATCAGGGAGGACTTGTGGCTGCAGAGGGAGGCAGAGCAGCAGAGGGCAGGAGAGAAGGAAGAACTTTGACAGCTTTTTACTTTGCTAGAAAAAAAACGGTTAATAAAGATTAAACATGTACATATAAAAGAAATATCTAAATAAAATCTGTTCTGCATTAAACTCTTGAATTTTATTTTGGTTTACAAATGAGAATTGTTTACTAGAGGGTATCCCGCTGGGTCTTGAAAAGTCTTAAAAGGTGACAAATCGGTTTTGGTCAAATGAAGACCCTTAGAAAGTATTAAAAACTATTATCACATCTTTGGTCAGGCTCAGCTTGTCGAAAGTGTTTTCTCTGAATTCGCTCTCCAACAGTCAAGGAAATGATTAAAAAGCTAAATAAAACTTCGAGCTCCATCGTTTAAAGTTCCTTCTCCCTTCTGCTCAGCAGTTCCACGGTTGCCAGGCGACGGAACGTTCGCCGAGGGAGAGGCGGGGATTCATGAAGGCTAGGCCTGTCCAAATTCACAGCCGTTAACATCTGGTCAACTCGGCCGACGGAGGACCCAGCCCACGTCGGCCGAGTAGGCTGGGTCCTTCGAAGGATGCAGACCCTGAATTGAGACACAGCCATTGTCCAATATTTACATGTCGATGGTTAGACCTTGAAGTTGTAACGATTTACACACGGCGGAGGGGTGACAGCAGCCGGGAGGTCAGGTGTTGTGAGAAATTGTTTCCCTAAAATATTCTATCCCCCTGAGACGGGAAGTCGCTCTTCAGGCGTTCTTCACGACATTTGTGATCGACTTTTACAGGAAAATAAGGTAATGTAATGTAATAATGTGATGATTGTGACGTTTTCATATCTATATGTCCTTCTAAAAACAATAAAAAAGGTCCATCTTATTATTCGAGGTTGTTTAATCCTCAAAATGTACAACAAATTCTGGGAATTTGGAAATGTTTGCTCTTGATTGCCTAAGGGAAACTGAATATTTCAGGGGAACATAATTTCCCACAACACCTGTTTAACGTGGATGAGCTTTGTAAACAAGATTGCTGCCAGCTAATGGATCTGGAAAAAGAAAGACGACGATCTTTTATGGAGCGATCACTGGCAGCGCCATGGCTGGCGAAGGAGGGTTAGCGAGCCGGGGACACACAGTGGAGATCAAGTAAACAATGCTGACTTTAAGCCACCAGCTGATCGCCACGGCTGGCGATTCGGGGACACGTTGTGTATGCTGAGCGTAAACATGGATCACCAGCCGAAGGAGAAACGTTCAAAGTTTACATTTGAGAAGAAGCCCTCAGAGAAGCGCGTCAGCTCTGTAACTCGTGGAGGAATACATCTCCGTTAGTAAAGTGTTTGTGGAGAACACGTAAACAATGCTGATTTAGCCGCTGGCTAGCGGGCGAGCGCTGGAGTGTATTGGGAGAGACGGCTGGCTGCAGGATCGAACAGAGCGAACGCACAAAAGAGAGGAGACTTGAGTTGAAGGACTTTGGATCGGACACGTTGGGACCTGATCGGGAGTTCTGGTACGAAGAAAAGACGAATGAGCACCTGGAGGTGAGTTAGGGAGTGGGGGGGGGGGGGGGGGGAGGGGGGGGACGTCACTTGGAGGCTGGTGTCCAGCTAATAGTGGGCGGGGATCTTAACTCATTCACTGCCAATGAAGACTAAAGTCGTCGTTTGCATGTTTGTACTGTGTGGGCGTCGGACGAGCCCCCACGCCGAGAGAACAAACATCCCAGCTCTAAAGCCGATCTTCATCCACGTACGTCACACGTCACGTGATCAGGAAGCAGAACATCCACGTGTTAGGAGATCGTTTTGGGCCGCTGCTGTAAATAAAAGTGAGGCGCGAACCGGAAAAGCGTCTGCCGATCACAATTCAACAACGGATTATGAAACGGATAACGCTCGAAACGCGCGGATTCTTCCTGATGTAAGAGGTGAGTCTCCGCGAATGAGTTAACATATACGGCTTCTGGACATGATGACAACCTGTCAAATTTCATGTGTCTTTTGATTTAATTGTTTATTATTCAAAGTAACAAGTACAGTAATGGTGTAGCTAGTCTCTTCTACTTCTTAGTTGAATTAGCAGACTCCATGCTTCCAGGGCGCATTGCTGCCCTCTGCTGGTCCTTTCAGGTTACAGTTATGGACCAAACACCTAACGGGGAGCTTGTATGTTCCTCATCAGCTACTGTATTTCATGATGGTGGATGACCGTGGAGCGTCGACCACAGTTTATGTATTTAAAACTAAAATTTCAAGCTGAGAGGAATATTTAGAATTGATGTTGGTGAGAAAAATTAATGAAAAAGCACAAGTTTATGAACTGGAAAAACAGGATTGATCGTAAACAGGTAAAAAAATTACACACTGGGGCTTTAACTTTGAAAATCTAGTTTCTTCGTCTCCATCTACACCTGCTCCTCATTTTCAATATTCCCAAGAGGACAAAAGAAAGATTAAGAATTTTTTAAGCTTCATTAAGATAAAGAGGCAAAAATAATCACGTCTAAAATGCTAAAAGAACACAAGTGCAGGAACATATTTTAGACACTAGGGGGCAGCAATCCCTCATCTTCTCTTTTCTAAATGCTGTTGGAAATCAGTGTTGCTCTCTTTTTTGCCAGCAGAGGGCGCACATTTCTGTTCATTCAAGGCAGCAATACACATTTTAAAGGAAGTGTTTCTATCAAATATCGTGGAACAAAACAGTAAAAATAAATAAACAAATAAGTCTTTAACTTTGGGGGTTCTGGGATTCCATTTAGGAGCGCTTCAGCTCCCCTAAAAGCTGGCTAGCGGCCCGTGTAAAGACCTGCAAAGCGTATGGCTTCATAAAAGTTTATGTAACATTTTTTGCATCAATTTCCTGAGAAATTTCTAATATCAAAGGTGTTCAAAGACATGTCAGAGAGCTGAAAACAGCCGCACGCTCCTGCTGCCGGTCCAAAAAGGTTTGGAGACGATAAGAAAAGTGTCTCGGATCAGTAGCAGCATCGCTGCTAAAGAAGCTCGATGAAGTTTTAAACGATCCGATTCCTCATGAGAATCTGTAGATTTGAGATCAGTTTTGTAAATTAATTTATTGTTTTATAACTGAGAATCTTTTTAAAACACAAAGAGAAATAAATCAAAGAGTTGCAAATTCTCCATCAGCGACATGTAAACCCTGACTCCAATCAATAGTTTCTGTCCTCAGAAGCACTTTTTTAAAGAAGATAACACCCTTTGGTGACTTGACAGAAGTTTCCCGTCCCTTTATCCCAACAAACACAAACAACTGTAAAAATCTGTGCAGAGAAAACCAAAGGGAAAAAATAACCTCTTCACCCAGAAGTAATCATGCTACATTACAGCCCCTCTCTCCTCCCAGGGACATGGACATGCACTCTTCACCGCCTTGGATATGCTAAATGCATGAGATGCAACATATGGCCATCAAAGAGGAATCAATATGCAACGACAGCTGCATGCTGTAAGCCGCAAATGAAATGAATAAATCATTTTAGGTCCGGCTGCAGCTTTAAAACACACCACAGGGCTGTCACACACACACAAACGACTGCTCTAAGAGGGTTTCTTGTCAACCTAAAATATGAAAACATGGAAAATGCAGAAACCATGCTGCTGTCAAAGTTCAGCTGAACGTACATCTTTTTTTCATGCAAACTTGTCGTGGAAAAGCAGTTCCTGCCCTTAAACTAAGGTTATCTTAGTAGGAAAATGATGGTTTTAGGGCTGTTTTGGGTCACTTCTGACTGACTTTCAGCTTAAAACACAGTTTTTTTAAGTCACCGTTGGAAAACCAAACAGGATCATATCCGATTAGTGGTGGCTGTCGTGCTGTTGTGGGTTCACCTCAACGTTATTCAGTTCTAATGATGACTTTCAGAGTTTCATGGTACTGCACACACACACACACACACACACACACACACACACACACACACACACACACACACACACACACACACACACACACACACACACACACACACACACACACACACACACACACACACACACATACACACACACACACACACATACACGCACACACACACATGCGGGGACACACACACACACGTATGTTCATACAAGCGTGCACACACACACACACACACACACACACACACACACACACACACACACACACACACACACACACACACACACACACACACACACATACATATGTACATACAAGCGTGCACACACACACACACACACACACACACACACACACACACACACACACACACAAACACACACACACACACACACACACACACACACACACACATACATATGTACATACAAGCATGCACACACACACATACATGCACATACACACATGCGGACACACACACACACGTATGTTCATACAAGCATGCACACACACACACACACACACACACACACACACACACACACACACACACACACACACACACACACACACATACATATGTACATACAAGCGTGCACACACACACACACACACACACACACACATATGTACATACAAGCGTGCACACACACACATGCACACACACACACATGTGTGCGCACACACACACACACACACACACACACACACACACACACATATGTACATACAAGCGTGCACACACACACATGCACACACACACACACGTATGTACATACAAGTGTGCATACACACACACACACACGCACACACACATGTGCACATGCACACATACACACATGTGCACATGCACACACACACACACACACAAGCATGTAAGCATGTACGCACATGCACACAGACACACAGATGCATGTGCACACACACACACACATGCACATGTATATGCGCACACACACACACACACACACACACACACACACACACACACACACACACACACACACACACACACACACACACACACACACACACACACACACACACACACAGACAAGCATGTACGCACATGCAAACAGACACAGAGATGCATGTGCAAACACACACACACACACACACACACACACACACACACACACACACACACACACACACACACACACACACACACACACACACACACACATACACACACACACACACACACACACACACACATACACACACACACACACACAGAACTACTGACTAAAACTCTTATTATCAGCATCATCAAGCGTAAACAATAAATATTACATAACTTCTCTTATATAAGACTTTGTATTGCGGTGAAGCCCCGCTGCCACAAAGTCCCCGAGAGCCAAAACTGTCATATCAGATTCGGTTTGATTCTTCTCCCAACTCCTGCCTCATTTTCAAAAGTGTGGAGAGAAACATCCGTTAGAGTGGAAGAGCTCCACTGAGGTGGGCTTTACTCCTCATCCTGAGCTCCAGAAACAGGAGCGTTACTGCCATCTGCTGCTCAGGACGCGTCATTACAGCTGCAGGGAAACAACGTCTCCCTGGAAGGAAACCAGCCACAGAGTCAGGTGACGGCGAGTGGAGGCTCCCACCTGAGAGGATGAAGAAGATGCCGGACACGAAAGCCAGGATGGTGCGTTGGGGCTGGATGTGCCCGATGTTGCTGATGACGAAGGCGGTGAAGACGAAGAGCAGCGACACCATTGGGAAGGGCGTGGCTGTGCGCACCATCTCTGTGGGAGCAAAAGGTCACGAGGTTTAAAAATAGCTTATTGGAAGAGGAGGTGAGTGGAGGGAATGATGAAAGTCAGTCACAGCAGGTGGGACTCGGACCGTCGGGGAACCAGTTAGGCTGGTTTTGGTTTTCCACACAAAGCACCTTTAAACACAGATAAAGGAAACACATTCATGTTTCACAGATCCAGACATAATCACAAATAACACTCAAAACTCGCTGTTCCCGCATTTTCCATGCCAGGAAGTGTGAAACCTCCTGAGACTCTGGGTGTTTCCATCATAACATCTCAGTAATAAATAACTTAGCGTCGCTTTTGTTGGGGAACAGCATCAGCGACACGTCTCCCCACATCAGACGACCTCTGAGGTCACGACTGCCGTCTACTCACTCAGGATGTTTGCTGTGTTTTCGGTGGTGAGCTCCACGTCAGGTTCGGTGAAGTACTCCGATGCGACGCACCTCCCGTTCTCTGATCCTGTGAGAAAACGGAGAAGGCTGTGTGGTGATGCGTGAAGAAGCACAGCTCTCTGCAGTCTCCGTTAACGGTCATGTTTTGTGACAGATTTGATTCCGGGGCTTGTTTTTTTTTATCCTCCTTCATTTTCACTCTGCTGCTGCTGCATGTGTGCTGCTGTGGTGATTTTTACGCGTGCACATAGAAAACTACTCTTGACTGTGTGTAAAACAAATCTTTCCTCCTACCAGCCACAAAGCAAACCCTCCAAAGGCCCGAATGCAGCGCCATCTTCACTTCCTGGCTCTGGTTATGCTGCAGGATGACTCCCTCCACCATGATGAGCCAGTAGTCGGTGGACACGGCCACCCCCACCAGCAGCAGCCCACAGGCTCCAAACACCGTGGACAGGATGGTCAGAGCACGGCTGCTACAGGAACTCATCTGGAGGGCAGAAGGGAACCGCAGTTAAACATCAGGACTGTGGAGGGGAGGAGTCACTGGAGACGGGGAAAGCCACACGACTACCGGCTCTTCTGTCTCATCTTGATTATAAAGGATGATTTAGTGACACGCACACTGGCAGCCAATCACGTAAAAGGTCGGAGTGGAGCCAGCGTAACAGAGGATGACTTCACCAGAGAAGTTGGACGAGGATTTTCAAAAAGCAAAACAGCAATAAAGAGAAGAGAAGCAGGAGCACGCACACACACACACACGTGTGTATGCACACACACATACACACACCGATGCACACACGCACGCACACACACACGCATGTATGCACACGCACACACACACACATCGATGCACACACGCACGTACACACGCACGCATGTATGCACACGCACACACACACACACACACATCGATGCACACACGCACGTAAACACCACGTACACACAGACACGCTAATTGCATGTACACACGTGCACGTACACACACATGCACATACACACACACCAATGCACACACGCACACACACACACATGCATGTACACACACACACCAATGCACACACGCACACACACACATGCATGTACACACACACACACACGCACACACACACACACACACGTACACACACACACACGCACACACATACACACACACCAATGCACACACACACATGCATGTACACACACACGCACGCACACACATACACACACGCACGCACACACACACACACACACACACACACACACACACACACACACACACCAATGCACACACACACATGCATGTACACACACACGCACGCACACACATACACACACGCACGCGCACACACACACACACACACACACACACACACACACAGATGCACACATACATACATACACACACACATCCACGCACACACACACCGATGCACACATGCATGCACACACACACCCACACACATGCACATACCCACGCACGCACACCCACACACACACGCGCGCACACACACACACACTCGCACACAACCACACACACATGCATGTACACACGTGCACGTACACACACATGCACATACACACACATGCACGCACACACCGATGCACACACGCACGCACACACACACACACACACACACACACACACACACACACACACAGCTCATGAGGTTGAGTTGTGGTTGACGTGGAAGCGCTCGGCTGCACAGATTCACGAGTCTGAGTGTGTGTGTGCTGCATGTGTCTGCCGCCGGGCCCTGCCTCCTTTGGCCTGCTGCTCATGAGCATCAGCCTGACAAGTAACGGGGAACAAACGTGCAAAAGAAACAGCAAGATGCTGTTTAACCACCCTTCATCCACCGTGGCGCACGACACGACAGTCTTTAACCCTCAGACGTCTGACGTGTAGAAGGGCTGAATTCTGTGGTGAGAACGTTTTTAGGAGCGGTGCTTTTATTGTGTTTTCTTTTACAAAAAGATTTCCAGCCCCAGCCTCTTTCTTCACTCCTACATTATTCCAAATGAAGTTATCAGTTATTACACCGCACCACTCGCACAGCAATAAGCCCAAAAAGCAGGAGGGGGTTTTTTCTCTTCCCTGGCTTCCTCCTCCCAGGCAGCGTAACATCTGCCTCGTCTTATTAATGGAGGCCGACTGCGCATCTGTTTGGAGTTAATTTGAAACTTTTCTCCACACCTACCTTTTCCTCCCTCACACACTGCTTTAATTATCTTTTAAATAGTTTTCCAGAGCCGTACACTTGACAGTGATGTAACTGAACATAACAAGCTGTGATTGAATATTCTAATCTAACTCATGGATTCAGGACTTCCTGCATCTGTCAGACCATTTGCACGTTTCTGAGTGTGGAAGCGGTCGGGCTCATTTAGGATTTAGCAGACTTTTTGATAATAAATATGATGCTGCAAGATTTACCGCCCTGTTCTGGTTCAAATGTTTGCCTCTGATGCTTTAAAATTTAAAGTTTCAGGGTAAAAATGTTAATTTGTTACCTTTTTGGACAGTTGAGAGGTGGATTTAAAGTAAACAAAGATTTATATCAGAAGATCGGGTTTCTCGACCGGAAAAGGGTGGCTTGCCAACTCCGGGTCGGGGGAGAGGTCCTACCTCAAGGGGAGGAGTTTAAGTATCTCAGGGTCTTGTTCACGAGTGAGGGTAGGAGGGATCGGGAGATCGACAGGCGGATTGGTTCGGCGTCTGCAGTGATGCGGATGCTGAGCCGATCTGTCGTGGTGAAGAGGGAGCTGAGCCAGAAAGCCGGGCTCTCCATTTACCGGTCCATCTACGCCCCAATCCTCACCTATGGTCATGAGCTTTGGGTAATGACCGAAAGAACGAGATCGCGGATACAAGCGGCCGAAATGAGTTTCCTCCGTAGGGTGGCCGGGCTCAGCCTTAGAGATAGGGTGAGGAGCTCGGACATTCGGGAGGGACTCGGAGTAGAACCGCTGCTCCTCCGGATGGAAAGGAGCCAGTTGAGGTGGTTTGGGCATCTGGTCAGGATGCCTCCTGGACGCCTCCCTGGGGAGGTGTTTCGGGCATGTCCTGCCGGCAGGAGGCCCCCGGGTCGACCCAGGACACGTTGGAGAGGTTACATCTCCAATCTGGTCCGGGAACGCCTTGGGGTCCTGCCGGAGGAGCTGGTGGAGGTGGCCGGGGAGAGGACGGTCTGGAGCTCCCTAGTTGGGATGCTGCCCCCACGACCCGGACCCGGATAAGCGGAGGAAGCCGACGACGAAGACTGGGTGTCTCTATGTGACACAGCTGCATGTGAATTACATTTACACGAATTATATTGATATTAGGACAACAATATTTAAGTTTCTATCTCAGACTTTTTAAAGTGCCGAAGTCACTTTGACCATAATGAGGCTCCTTTTGGAGGCGCTGACAACAAAATCTTGCTGCACGAAAACCACTTTTTTATTCTGCTCAGTCCTTGTTCAACAAATCGTGATCGGAATGGATTTATATTAGACCCGGTCGTCCCACAGGGGAATGAATTCTCAAAGATGAAGCTCAGCCTCGTCTTATCTGGACAGCCATTGTGGCAGACGCGGCCCCTGCGGAAGTTATTTTACTTTCTACGCAGCAGCGCGTGTGAATGACACTTTTCTTTGTGACTAAGGAGTGAGAATGAGACGTTTTAGGACGCAGAAAGCTGGAGGTAAAAGGTGAGCAGCAGAGAAAAAAGGCCTCAGAGATGTGACAGTTTCCAGCTTCTGAAACGCGAAGCAGATAACGCGAGGAGAGCTTGTAATGAGGAGGGCCAGATGTTAGAAGGACCACAGAGAATCCCATCAGACAAACAGGCAATGTAAAATATTCAAAGCCAGTGAGATCAGAAGGATTTACTAAAGGATGAAGGCAAACTGGTCCAGTCACCTGATGCACAGCTGAAGACGTTTCAGCTGCAAATCGATCTCCTGCAGACGTGATACTGAATATTCTTTCTGTTTAGTTTTTGCACAAAAGAAGCTCATAAAAGTCACTGCAAAGCAAAAGAAAACCAAGTGAAATAGCCGGAGGAGCAGAAGACCAACTGGAGCAGGGCTGAAGATGCAAAGAACCCTCATGCTGCATTTAGAGATGATGCCAAAGTGGGACTTAACCGGAGATGCAAAAAAGAAATGAATGAATCCTGATTTTCAGCACCAAGGACAGCTCCACAAACACTGCTTCGTTCGGGTTTATTGAAATAAGTGAAAAAGTAGAACACCAGCAAAACCATCATGCAGCCTTTAGAGATTGTGCCAAAGTGACCAAAAAGAGCGGGAACTAATCTGAGACAGGAAACAGAAGCTCTAATTTCACTCTGGGATTTATAAAGTAAACTGAATTTGAATTGAATTGAAAAGGAGTGAATCCTGGTTCTCAGCACCAAGGACAGCTCGACTGTCCCAACAGACCAGTCACAAATGGGCCATTCCCATCTGTACCGGGTCGGCCCGGTTGATTCCACACATACTTGCCTTAAGCCCATGTGGGCTGATTCTACCCACCAATCAGAGGCTTGCTCTAATGGAAGGTGTGAATTTGCTGTCAGCAGTGGGTGTGTTGGCCCTGGTCGGCCTGAAGCAGACCCCCTCGAGAAGAGGGCTGAGAATGAGCCTTGGTTGGCCCGGAAAAATACCAGGCCACCCAGATATGTAAACAACCTACGCTACCCGGCCCGGGCCGACCCGGTACAGATGGGAATGGCCCATAAAACAGCTTAGTTCAAACGCTTCTCTTTCTTTTTCTGCATTCAAGTAAAAAAAGAAGGCTTTTATTGGAATTGGTGAACACAAATCCTGCTAAACAAAGGAACACATCATGTATACACACACCTAACTTGTTTTTAGAGGTGTTGCAGCTTTTTTTTCTTTCTCGGAAAACAAACATTTCAGATTTAAACTGAATCAAAAAGAGCAGTTTATGTTTTTAGCGTTTTAATCAAAGTCAGTTTAAAGGCTCAGAGACAGCCACCTCGGTTTCTTCATCCAGAAAGCAATGAGCCAATCTAGCTGGTTAGACAGGAGCCACAAGGGGCACAAAAGGTTTAAATCTCTGTAATCTATCTCAATCTGCAGATTGACACCTCCTCTAAGAAACTCTGAGATAAAACCAGGCACCGAGCTGAAGGGGATGTGATGGATTAGAGAGGAGGAGGTGCAAACATCTGGAGGATGGAAACTAGCAGAGAAGACCTTGGCCCAAAAAAATGGAAGGAGCATCCAACGTTCACGCGCACGACGGGAGTGCGCCTCCGCCGAACTAGAAGGTGTGCAAAACTAATTAGGCTTCAGCGTGTTTCTTTAAATCAGGTTGAGAGAATCGATGAAATCCCTCACAGGAAAACGGAGATGTTCTGAGTCAGTGGGTGGATTCTGGAGTGTGGAGACGTTTCAGCGCAGGCAGGAAACACTCGAGTCGTTTTTACGCAGCAGAGCTGAGAGTTCATCATGAAAAACATCATTATTCTCTCTTTTATTAAATCCAAAGAAAATTAGACCCCGGGCTGGAAAAAGGCAGCAATGCGTGCAAGTGCCCCCTTCCCCCTGACGCCACACGCTCCGCACGCGGACTTGTGAGGTGAGGAGCATCACGAGAACGACTCCGAGGTAAAAAAGGAGACCGGAGTTCTAGATTAGCTGCTTTGGGCTGTCGGGTCAACATCAGTCATGATGCGCTCTCACACGAGAGGACGAGGACGCGTCATAAATGTTTTCACAGCTGTCACCACACACACACACACACACATAAACACACACACGCGCGTGCCCACAGTTCACACGACTCAGTCGTCGTTATAATTACAGCCAGGAAAGCGCAGAAAATCAGAGAAATCTACTCACAGTGGCACCGGAGTCGTGCGCGCACGCCTGGAAACCTCACACCATGAGAGGGTTTAGTGTCTTTTTCTTCTCTCTTCTCTCCTTCTCTAATCTGGGCGATTATCCTTTATCCTCCCCTTCCCATCCTCTAAATCCCTCCTTTTCTTCCTCTTTCACTGACTGTGTCTCATGCAGGCACTGCGGTGGATCGTTCAGTCCGCTTCTTTGGCTACAAAACGAAACAGCGAAGGGAGCAGGAGGGAGAAGTGTTGGAGAGGGAGACAGAGTGAGAGGGTGTGTGTGTGTGTGTGTGGGGGGGTCCTCTCAAACCAAAAATCACCTCCCTCACCGTTTTGTTCTTCTAAAAACAGCTGTAATCCAGATGTTTGGCATTTCATGATCTCCAGCCATTATTTAAAACACTTTTATACATTTTGTTGTTCAGATTTAAAAGTAAATGTTTATATTTATTTTTATTTGTGTTTGCTCTGTTCTGATCTACAGTGGTTCTCTTGCAGATTACAGAAAAACAACGTCTGTGCAGCTAAAGAGGGTCAAATCAAGCGTTCACCTTACAAGTTAAAAGCCAGAATCCAGTAATCTATTTGTTCCCACAAGGCGCTCTGGCAACACTGGATCCATCTCGAACAGATCAAATAGAAATCTTAATTTTGCGTCTTTGGTCAAAAATATTTCTAAATAAGCAACATCTAAGCCAGAAAACAAGAAGTAGGGGACCAGTTATGTAGAATACAAAATTAAAACTTTTAAGAAAATATTAAAATAAAAATACACCTTCATTATTTTTTATTTTTAGTGTCGATGATGAAAGAAGAATATATGTGACCGTGTTCAGCTTGTATCCTCCATGCTCCTCCTGTCCTCTCCTCCTTTGTCCCCTGTGGTCCGTGTCCCTTTAATCTATTTTTAGCCTGCTGGTGGAGGAATCCTATATTTTTAGTAACGATATCAATAGTCTACAGCACACTCTGACCTCAGGGCATGAGAGAGAGAGAGAGAGAGAGAGAGAGAGAGAGAGAGAGAGAGAGAGAGAGAGAGAGAGAGAGAGAGAGAGAGAGAGAATGGGAGATCGAGCAAAGGTAGAGGCAGAGGAGGAGGCGTGCTAAAGGAAACGGATCATGTCACGGCGACAGCGAGTGATGAAGAACGAGGAGAACTTGTTCCAGTGAGAGCTGGAGGTGTGGTGTCAAACGCAGCTGAGCCCAAACTTTACTGTAAAGCTGTGAGTCAAAATCAGATTAATGAAATTCTTTCCAGGGAATCTAAACTTTATTTGCTGTTGGGGGAAAAAAATTCATCAACGATGCACCAAAACGTCTCAGAGCAGAAAACAAGTTCAGCATCAAACCCCGACTCCCCGAGTAGACACGATGATCTGACTTGTTGCAGGAAAACCAACAAAAGTAACGAACCCTAAAAGAAAAACAAGTCATAAAACCTTAGAAAGCCACAGCTGCGGTTATGCGTTTGTGACGAGTCTCCCACGTCCCTCTCTTCTTTGTAAGAGTTGTTTGAATTCAGCCAAAACTGGAGGGTTTTCTGGCATGAGTGATGCTGTTACAGGTCAAAGGTCAGACATTCATAGTTCCGTAAAGGAGGCCATCCTGGTCATGAAACAGCGAAGCAGCTCCAGGCCATCACACTACCGCCACCGTGTTTGACTGTTGGTGTGATGTCATCATTGTCTCGCTACACAGAACATTTTGCCAAAAGGCTTGAGGATCACGAAGATGTTTGTGTAAATGTGAGACGGCGGTTTTGGATCTCTCCCATGGAGGCCGTGTCTAGTCAGTGTTGCTGGACCACGAACCCCAACCTTAATGAGAAGTGTGTTTTTTTACTTCTTTAAAAAGAGACATGACGTTTAGCTTTTTGAGATCGTTTAGCCAACATCTATTCAAGAGATTTCTTAGTTTCACAGGAGTGGCAGTAACGAGACCTGGGTGGGGGAAGTGAAACTGAGCTTACTAAAAAACAATGTGTTAAAATAACGAGGAGGTCAAACGATTTCTCAGTTGGGACCAGGTTGGTCCGAATAGCTTATTTTTCTGTTTTAATACGTGAAATCATCGTTTGAAATCGTCCGTTTGTTGTTGTTTAAGATCGACTGACCTGAATCTGAATAATTTAAGTGACACAAAAGCAAAATCAGAGGGAATTTGTGACTTTTAACCTATAAACCAATCAGGGATATAAAAGGCTTTGAAACGGTAATCGAGGAAAGAAATACACTGTAAGAAATGAAACGTTGAATTCACTTAACCAGGTTATGTCAACTGGTTCCACCAAGCCTAGTTAGTTAAATGTAAAGTGTAATAAACATTGGTATACGTTGGTATGTTACGAGTAAATGCATATTACTTGTTACATTTAAGCAACTAGGTTTAGTGGAACCAGTTAACATAACTTGGTTAAGTAAATTCAACATTTTTTTTGAAAAAAAAAAAAAGAATAAATAAGCAGTAAATTTAATCAGACATTTTTTTTTAAATTCGAAGAACTAAAAGCAATTTACGTCTGGCTTCTTGAAAATGTACATAAAAATACACTAAGGAGAGTTTAAACCTTAAACTGTAGAGTTACCTTAAAGGTGTTGGACACTCGTTAAATCAGCACATTTACGGTGGTCTCTAGTAGGAATGAATGCCTTGTAAGTCGTATTCACGAGGGAAGCTCAGGTGGGCTTGTTTCAGGAACTAGCAGGACGCCACATCAGAGGAAAGCTTAACGCGGCGGGATTTGATGTCTTACTTCCTGCTAATTGGACATCTCTCCTCTGATTGGCTAACATCAACACAACTCTACCACTGACTCTGTTTACTCTGCAACGTTGATGTTTTATCTCCCGAAAAAACACAAGTCTGGAGTTCTGCTGTGTGGTGGAGTTGCTAATGCTAACGTTAGCTTCTACTAGCCCAGACGTTCTCTGCTGTTTCCTGGATGCTAAACCAACAACAGCCTTCCCCGTCGTGAGTCCAGATGGGTGAGTCCATGAGTGTTAAGTGCAGTGGCGGCTCCAGAAATGTTTTTCTGCAGGTGCTATGAAGGAAGTGGTCATGCGTACCTATTGTTCTCTAAAACACCTTCAACACTAGCAGATACACATGCGTGCACAACACCTCAACAACACCTGAAACAATCATTAATATACATCATAAACATATGAACAATCGCTGACTTTTCCATGAAATCATAAACACACACAGCCACACAGAAAACCATCTAGTGTTGCAAGTTTAGTTAGCGTTAGCGTTAGCATTTCCAGCGGCAAAACCCTGGACTGCTGCGGCGGTTGAGGGTTGACTCTCTTCATCCAGATCCGTAAGTTTTTGTGGGTCTGAGATCACTTCCAAAGATTCATTCGTTTCTGAATGAGCCCGTGGAAATTTGGGCAACAAAAACCGATCCATTTTAGCACTAGCTCTACCTTTCACTCGTTTGCAAATAGAAAATGAGGTCAAAGGTTAACGTCAATTTCCTGTTTTGGTTTATTTTTTACTATCTATATGATAATTTACTGATTATTTTTGTGTGGTATGTTAAATATTATCACATCCACACATTAAATTAAAATTAAATTGTAAAAAAAAAATCTAATATTTACTTGGGGTGCAAAGACTAATCCAAGGGTAGCTATAGCGCCCCCTAGCGCCGCCACTGGTTAAGTGACAGTGTGACGTAGATCTGTCAGAATTTTCTAATCCTAAAGTTTCACCATCGGTTTTCTATCAGAAGCCAAAGCAGGACAGGAGATAGGTGTAGGAGACTATTTTCATGTTCAGCCTGCATGAAATACTCAGAGTGACCCGTTAGAATCAGAAATAATCATTCAAAATGGTTTCTCTGTGAATTGCTCCTTTAATGCAAACACTTTAGAGTAAACAAAAAAAAACAAGTAAGGATTGATCTGTTAGATTAAAAATGAAAGAAAAAACTTAGATTTTGTGTATTTAGTGTCACATTTATCATATGTGCTACACGTGTTTAAGACCTCTATCTCTTTAGCAGAATTAGTGCATTCGTCAAACCTCTGCTCCATTATTATCTGTATAACTCTTCTGCCACCTTGTGGTAAATCTGAGAACTGCAAGCGATACGTGCCATTATGTTTGGGTATGACTGTTCTAATATTGTTTAATTACAGATATTTATTTTCCATAAACACATAATTAGTCAAACACTGGTCTGTCGTTGAATCAATCTTTAGAAAACACGTTCCGATGGTTTCATGTGTCCGACTTTAAAGGGTTGAACAGTAACTGAAGCACAAAAACAACCTCTGTGAGTAAAATGATAACACTTATGTAGACTTTGCAGAAAACAAAGATACCTGCATCAACCATCATTTTCAGGGAGCGTGAAATTAAACGACGCAGTGAAGGTTTCGCTGACAGAAGATGTAAAACAGAAATGAAAATAAAGGATGGAGAGAACGAAAGATGAGTGGGAGATGCAGAGGGAGATGGAAAGTTGATGAGATTTTAATGTGAAGGTCAAATTGTTATAACTCAAATCTCCACAGGGATTTTAATCCCACCGTGATGCGGGGGGGGGGGGGGGGGGGTCTGGCTGGAGATGGCGGTGGGCGGAGCCGTGAGCAAGGAGGGGGAGGAGGAGGAGGAAAGTACGGCTGCTTCAGAAGAGCAGCACAAGGGGAGTGAGGTGATTTCTGCTGGTTCGACAACTCGCCACGCAGCAAACAGAGGGGTCAGCAGCTTCTCGGCGTGAGAGAGCCAACGCCATGGAGATTGGCCTTTTCTCTTCTCCGCGGTGAGTGTGTGTGAAAGCGAAGGAGTGACGAAGAGGCGTGCGGAGAACGATGCAGCAGCTTCACACAGAACCACGACACGTCACCTCTTTGGTTTCACCACTTTTATCAGTAGGTTTATTGTGATTTTACTTTTCAGATTCAGCCAACAGACACATAAATGATCCACGGTTTGGTTTGTCTGACATGAAGCTGTGATGCTAACACCTGGACACAACACATCTCATCTCACCAATCTGAATCATAAAAACCAGAACGGCGTAATCCGGCAGTTTCGTCACCAAGGTGGAGGGATGCTGCGTTCTGATTGGTTTCAGTCGCAGCGCTGCTCGTGTTTTTTCCATGTATTGAACAGTCCCATTGAGCCTCACTTCTAATTACTCTCAATCAATGCTGTGAGCACACTACACTGTAAAAAATATTCTGGTACGCACTAGTAAAAGTGTAAGTTTGTGTCCTTTTACAAGTTCTTTTCTCTGTGGCTTAGTCAAGCCAAAGATTTGCTCGTTTTTAGAAATGAACAGAAGAGACAGTGTTGTAAAAATAATCAGCCTCCTTACGGATTTTGAGTTTTTGTTTTTAACATGTTTCAAATGAGCAAATAAATGACATTATCAGTTAAAGACGACCTGATTAAATCTATCAAATCATGAATTCACCTATCGATAGAAACAAAAAAGTTTGAAGAAATATGGCTAAGTAAGTAAACAAATAAATAAATAAATAAAAGTTTCTCTCTTTCATATATCATGAACTAATCAGGTATTAGTTAGCCCACAACCGGGCCTCATTTCTGCTAGACCTGAAGAATTAAGAATCACATCAGCAGAACCTCTGACAGCAAGCAGGAGGCTTGTCATGTGCTCACACTGTACGTCTGGTAGCAACATGTCGGCCCAAAAAAAAAATTCTAAAAATAGCAGTTTT
>NC_091745.1:77206200-77223513 GCF_043380555.1 Nothobranchius furzeri | reverse complement strand
CTTCTACGTAAATGACGTCTGTGATTTCATCCGTCAGTTCAGTGCAGCGGTGTGCCTTTAAGCTGCTTCTTCTGCTGGGTTGAACAGGCAGCCTGAGGCTTAGTCCAAGCGCTGCTGCCACCTAGTGACTGGAGGATGCTAACAGTAATGGATCCTCCTGTCTCTCGCGCTCCCCAACCCCCCACTGCTCCACCTCAGGGAGGCGCACCCCTCTGACTGAGAAACACGCCTAAAGGCGGATTCATGCTTCTCCGCCTGCGCCAGTGCGGAGACACGCAACGCCATTATCTGTCCTTGCGTAGGGCCCCGGCAGGCACGCAAGTACGTACGGAGTCGAGCCCACTTTTTTAAACATCCGTCGAACGAGACGGAGAACGCAAGCTTGTGATTGGTCGGGACGCTGCTGTCGTCTACACTGCCGCCCTCAAAAATACAACAAGAGCCGAGGATAACTAGCGGCAGAGATGGAGCAGCTTGAAGAATACCTCGCGAAAAAACTCCAAAATATGAACGTTTAATTGCCCCGTGACTGGAGGAGTGAAAAGATGCTCAGCAAGCATTTTATTTGTGGACGGAAATGACAAGAAACGTGGGTTTAGAGGTGGCGAGCGCATGAAGAGGTGGAGGAGGATGAGAGACAAAATTGTCAGTGTTAAAAAGTCTCTTATATACAAATAACACAATATAAACACACTATCTTGGATGACAGGATATCACAGAACAGCGCTACGCCCTCTGGTGTCCTGGCGGGGAATTGCTTTGCAACGCTCCCCAGGAGACGGAGAAGCATGAGGGCAAAATGTCTCCGTCCGTGCGTGTTTCTCCCTGTTGGAGCTGACGGAGAAGCACGAATCAGGTTTAAGAAGACGAGATGGAACGTTTAGTTATGTGAAAAACTTGGAAGTGAAATAAATTTTGATATCTTGGCATAAAACAGCCCAACATTCAAACGCTTCCAACGGACTTTCTGTTGGGAATTTCCTTCTGCTCACTTTCAACAACGTACACGTTATCTCCGTGTGACGCAACACGAAAGAAACAGGCAGTTTCACGCGTTTCTCTACGATTAAGATGCTTTCGGCCCCGAGAGCCTGAGATTACACGGAATCATGGGAAGACACTGCAAGGAGAAACATGAAGAGTTTTATCTTTTTATGCAACATTCAATTTCACTCCAAGCAGCAAATTAACTTTAAATTCAAACTTTTTTCAGATAGGGGACTGTGGATTATCACCCGCAATGGAAACAAGTCAGAAGTAAATCCCATGAAGGTTAGGAAGAGTTCAAATAAAGAGGAAAGATTTATTTTATGTGTGTTTAGCGAACCGTTTGAGTCAAGACTAAAAGTCTTAAGCTGCAGGAGGACGGAACAATCACGAGGTCTCTGAAGGACAGATGAGTTTCTACGTGACACTGTGAAGGCACCGGCGTTGCTAATTGAATCATGTGAGGTTAATTATTTAAAAACGCTGACGAGGTCAGAGAGGACGGAGCAGACGAGAGGAGCTGCTGAGGAGCAACTCCGTCGAACAAGCAGGAAGGGGTGAAGCAGGGAGGGATGGTGCGGCACAGAGAGAGGTCAGAGGTCACGGTACCTCGGGGGCGATGTAGTCTGGAGTGCCGCAGAAGGTGCGTGTGGTGTCACCCTCAAACATCCCCTCCCTGCACATCCCGAAGTCAGCGATCTTTATGTGGCCCTCGCTGTCGAGCAGCACGTTATCCAGCTTCAGGTCTCTGAGAAGCAGGGAGACAAATTACAGCAGAATTCATCAACATCTTTATTAATCATCAGCCACAAAAGATGGGACCAATCTGCAGCACGGCTTTGACATTCAGGTCATTTTAGATCTTCACCTGTAGATGATCCCTTTGCTGTGGAGAAAGAAGAGTCCGACCGCGATCTCCGCTGCGTAAAACCTGGAAGGAAGGAGAACAAGGGACCACTCTCGCGGCTGACCAAAGGGTTTTCTCGCCAACTCAGAGGAAGACGACGAGAGGAGAAGGAGCTGAGGAGGATGACGAAACAGGACAGCAACCAAACAGATGAAAGAAAGAAAAAGAATGGAAATGTGGAGCAGCGTAAGAATTGGTTTTAGATGAAGGTTCAAAGATGATCGATTATATGGGAGGAGGAGAGGAATCTGATGGGAAAAACCAGATCGGCATGAGGAGAGAGCTCCAGGGCCGGTGCTGATGACTGTCTATGAGTCACCAGGCGTAATGCACAAAGAGATGACTCTGCACGCAAATGGATCGGAGGATAAAAGAGAGACGGGATGTGAGACTTTTGTAGATGAAGGCGGTGATCAAAGCTAGGCTTTATCCGTCTACGTACGCCGCGTGAGGCTCTTTGAACTTCCCAACTTGCTGAATGTGAAACATCAGGTCTCCACCATTGACGTACTCCATCACATAGTAAAGACGGTCCTGAAGAAACACACACACACACGCACACACGCACGCACACACACACACACGCACGCACGCACACACACACACACACACACACACACACACACACACACACACACACACACACACACACACACACACACACACACACACACACACACACACACACACACACACACACCATCAAATTCATCCTTCAGGAACAAAGAGTGTGTTCAGCAAACAGGGAATGTGGTTTCCCACACCTCCGTCTGGAAGGCAGAATAGAGCGATGTGAGGAAGTGAGGACGAGAAGGGAGCGCCAGAACCCTCCTCTCCACCAAAGCGCTCTCCGTGTCTTCGTCCTGGAAGAGGACGTCTTTCTTCAGCACTTTTATGGCGAACAGACGCTCGCTGCCTCGCTCTTCTGCCAGCAGCACCTGAGCAGACACGAGGAGCAGAGAGACGGTTACGTCTGCGGCGCGTCGGCCAGGAACAACAAACCAGCTGCTGCATGAAATCCACGAAGAATGGTGCAGCTCCAGCTGTTTCTAAACATAAAAAAATGTTTCTAATTCCAGTTTTTGTAATATTGTTAGAAGTCAACCATAATCTGCACATTCAATAAGACACTTTTTCGTTGAAGTACCTCAAACCTTTAGTCAACCTTCACTTAAAGAGACAACGTGCAGTTTTTACACTTAATTTCTGGAAATATCCATCGAAATGTTGTTGAAAGTGAATGAAATGATGCTCAGTTGTTGAAAAATACTGGCGGCTTCATAACATATAACCATAAAAATCAGGTCTAAAATACACGGGAGCAGGTCTAAGGGTGTTTGTCAACGCCAAGGAACCTCGCCTTGATGTCTTGGCCCCGCCCCGGTTGCCTCGGAGATTCGTCATCGGGAGCCGCTAAGACGTGCTCCAGTGTTCATGTTTTACCGAGGCGTGTGTTCTCTGATTGTTAGCCATTTAGCTAGCTGAGAAAGGATACACGGGAGGTGTCTTGTAGCCTAGCCTTGGTCAAAAATTACCCACAATACACCGCAGTGTTTTCAAAAGGATGACAGATCAGAAGCCGGCAGCTACTTCAGGGACAAATTTCAAGTTTAAAAGTAAGTCGGCTAATTTAAAATGATTTTTTTAGATCCAAAGGAGTTATCTATGTTTGGTTAGTTGCTTAGTAGTTGCAGCTTCTGTGGCTACCGGGTAGTAACTCGTTTATATGTTTATATGTTTATATGAGGAAAGTTGACCGTTGAGCAGGGTTGATGGTTTATCCCGTGGGTCCATGTGGCAGGGGTGAGGAGTGAGCACCACCTCACCCCTGCCACGTGGACCTCAAAGGCATCAGTCCTGCTCAATGGTCAACTTTCCTCACGGGGTCACACCCATTAGGACAGTGGGAGGGTTAACAAACATATACACAATATAAAAAAGTAAAAGGCGTCGTCGTCTTCCTCTGCATATCCGGGTCCGGGTCGAGGGGGCAGCATCCCAACTAGGGACTGTCCTCTCCCCGGCAACCTCCACCAGCTCCTCCGGCAGGACCCCAAGGCGTTCCCGGACCAGATTGGAGATGTAACCTCTCCAACGTGTCCTGAGTCGACCCGGGGGCCTCCTGCCGGCAGGACATGCCCAAAACACCTCCCCAGGGAGGCGTCCAGGAGGCATCCTGACCAGATGCCCAAACCACCTCAACTGACTCCTTTCCATCCGGAGGAGCAGCGGTTCTACTCCGAGTCCCTCCCGAATGTCTGAGCTCCTCACCCTATCTCTAAGGCTGAGCCCGGCCACCCTACGGAGGAAACTCATTTCGGCCGCTTGTATCCGCGATCTCGTTCTTTCGGTCATTACCCAAAGCTCATGACCATAGGTGAGGATTGGGACGTAGATCGACCGGTAAATCGAGAGCCTGGCTTTCTGGCTCAGCTCCCTCTTCACCACGACAGATCGGCTCAGCGTCCGCATCACTGCAGACGCCGAACCAATCCGCCTGTCGATCTCCCGATCCCTCCTACCCTCACTCGTGAACAAGACCCCGAGATACTTAAACTCCTCCACTTGAGGTAGGACCTCTCTCCCGACCCGGAGTTGGCAAAAAGTAAAAGGCTCGTTATATATTTATACTGAAACTAATTCGTATAAAATATAACGTTATCTCCCGTGTCACGTGACGTTACGTGACCGCCGTGGAAGCCGCGTTCACGTGATGCAAGTCTGTTCCATTTAATCGTTTCCTTTGACCAAGGAAGGACAGCGTCCTCGTAAGCAAGGCGCCTTGACATTGAAAAACACCCTAAGTCTCCAGGCGACGCCATTTTAGAAGCTATGATTCCTTCTACGGAAGCCTGTGAGGACAAAATGCATTTACTGATTTGTAACAAACAGTCACAAGACTTTCACCATTAATAAACATTGTTGTTTACACATTTTCCTCTTCTCTTGCTGCCAGAGATGAACGGGAATCTGACGTGTTTGTCACGTGGCTGGAGTTTGCACTTCCAGGGATTTTTGACCCTAATGGCCATCCGTTGGGGAGGTCTTACTTGAACACAAAAATATTGCTTGCTTGCAAAAATTAAGGTAAATACTTCCCCCATTGCCAGAGAAAATACACACAGTCACTTTAAGTTTGAGTGGCTCGTATCCTGTAACACAGCACTTCTGTTTCTGAGATTCAAACTCGAATGAGATGAAAGGTAGTTGTTTGTTTAAAAATCAAAGAGCTAATTAAGCACAAAGTGGGTGTAAATACACACACAAGTCTCTCTTCTTCTGTGAAAAGTTAACTATGTGTGATCAAATGATCATGACCACGATGAGGCAGAAACAAGAAGTTAAAGGATGAAAAATTAATCATTATTTTCCTCCAAATGTTGAGATATTAAAGACCAAGTTCACTTATTTTTTCAACACATAAGCAGTCGTCTCTATGTATGAATGCTTTGTGAGTCCATCTCTGTGGAAAAGACACTCCTGTTTCAGGAAGTAGAAGTTAGCTCGAGGAGCGGAGGCGGAAAACAACAAGATTTGGAGTCTTACTTCCTGATATTTTGGACATCTCTACTCTGATTGGCTAACAGCAACAAGCCTTTACCGCTGACTAGTTGCTCTGCAACGCTGATCTTTTATCTTCATAAATAACACAATCCTGGAGGAGTTCTGCTGTGTGGTGGAGTTGCTAATGCTAACAGTTAGCTTTTACTAGCCCAGACGTTCTCTGCTGTTTCCTGGACGCTAAACCAACAACAGCCTTCCCCGTCGTGAGTCCAGATGGGTGAGTCCGTGAATGTTAGTGACAGTGTGACGTAGATCTATCAAAATTTTCTATCCTAGAGTTTCACCGTCTGTTTTCTATCAGATGCTAATAGCTAGGTGTAGGAGACAATTTTCATGTTCAGCCTGCATGTGAAACTCAGAATGACCGATCAGAAACAAGTATTACACGTTTTTCCTTTAAAGCTGTTATAGGTAGCTTGTTTGTTCGATCTCAGTTTGGAGAAACACAACATAACGACAGGATTGACAAGCTAACAGCTAGGCACAGCAAACCCAAGATCAACGTGGATTACTGCAGTCTGAAAACAGCTCTAATAAAAAAACAACAACGACCTAACAGCTCATGCAAAAGCAGTTTAGAACGACGTTATTCCAGCATCAACATAGTTCCATCCCTGCTTGGATTTCATCATAACAGCAATAATGTGGTAACTGAGATCGTTCAAAGAGTGATTTAAGCATTAAATGTTCAGAAGTTTTATTTAACCAAAACAACTTAAAAACATTCCAATCGTCCTTGAACTGAAAAGATGTTCAGGCTCTACCAGCTGGAGGCTCCGCTGTCTTGAAAAATACCGTGATTGAAACTCATAAAGCAGAAGATAGCTAAGTGTTTTAACAGAGAGGTTTGTGACATCATTAAGAAATGACAGTCACGGAGTTCAAGCTGAGGTATGAAACATGATTTTCTAAAGGAACTGATTGGGTGAGAAAATATAAAAGCAAATTTAAATGGATTTTCAGCTCTGAAAGGCTGAAACTGTAGCTGTGCTGCAGCATTTGGATGTGCAGCGGAGCAAAGACGACCTGAGATTTGTGTCTTTGGTGCAATATTTAGAAATAGTTTTTAAAAATATCCTTTTTTCTGTTTAGGGAATGAGAAGAACTTCCACAACCATAAAGACTGAATTCAACACGATTTTGGACTTTTTCTTGCAGGGACAGATCATCAAATAGACGTAAAATGTGTAAAATCATGCAGAAAAATGAGAAAAGTTCTGCAGCATGTCTGTGCCACGGTGAAACAGCTGAATGTGATGTTTAATTAAAACTGATCCACGTCTGAAAACCAGCAGACATGAAACAACGAATGTGCACAGCTTTCGGGTTATTATCAGGCATTAAAAAGCCATTCCGATGAGATTTGTGGGATGCTGTAGGCGATAATGATGCTGACATTTCCAACACTGAGCCACGAGATGCAGGTTTTAGGGAAAAGAGGCCGCTGTGATGTGCTGACAACAATGCTGTCCTATTCAATTTTCAATTCAATTCAAGTTTATTTATATAGCGTCCAATCACAACAAGAGTCGCCTCAGGGCACTTTACATAATAAACATTCCAATACAGGTCAGTTCATTAAGCCAATCAGAAAAAAGTTTCCTATATAAGGAACCCAGCAGGTTGCATCGAGTCACTGTCTAGTGTCAGTGACTATACAGGAATCCTCATACTAAGCAAGCATGCAGCGACAGTGGAGAGGAAAACTCCCTTTTAACAGGAAGAAACCTCCAGAGAATCCTGGCTCAGTATAAGCAGCCATCCTCCACGACTCTCTCTCACACACACACACACACACACACACATGCAAACATGCACATAAACACACACATACACACGCATGCACGCACGCACACACACACACATATGGCAAGCCAAATGAGCATTTATTCTGATATCAGGATATCAGCCAGAATTGTCATGAACATGTAAGCCATTTCTGTCCACTAGTTAACTAGTTAGACATGTTTGTGTCAACTAGTTAAATAGTGACAGCCTAAATGTCAACTAGTTAACTAGTAAGGCCTAAATTCTCTCTAGTTAACTAGTTAAAATGTTTCATATCTTACTAGTTAACTAGTATTGCTCAGTGTGTTCACTAGTTAACTAGTGGACAGATCAATGTCCACTAGTTAACTAGTTAAAACACATTTAGTTTTTACTAGTCAACTAGTAAGGTACAAAAACTCGTACTAGCTGACTACTGAATGTAAAAATCCCACTTGTTAACTTTGCCCAATTTGGCCAGCCGCTTGAGCATAAATTCTGATATCTTGTCAACAGGTCAACTAGTTAACTAGTGAGGGTCAAACTGTACACGCTAGTTAGCTAGTGAACACATTTTGACCTTCACTAGTTAACTAGTTGACACAAAAATGGCTCATTAGTTAACTAGTAAAGGCCAAAATGCATACCAGTCAGCTAGTTGAAGGTATTTGTGTCTCACTAGTTAACTAGTCAGGGTCAAAATGAGCCCACCAGTTAACTAGTGGGAGACGGAAATGTTCACTAGTTAACTAGTGAACACATTTTGGCTTCACTAGTTAACTAGGTGACACAAAATGGCTCACTAGTTAACTAGTAAAGGCCAAAATGCATACCAGTCAGCTAGTTGAAGGTTTTTGTGTCTCACTAGTTAACTAGTGATGGCCAAAATGTGCACACCAGTTAACTAGTGACAGAAGAAATGCCCACTAGTTGACTAGTGAACACATTTTGGCTTCCTAGTTAACTAGGTGACACAAAAATGGCTCACTAGTTAACTAGTAAGGGCTAAAATGCATACCAGTCAGCTAGTTGAAGGTTTTTGTGTCTCACTAGTTAACTAGTGACAGTTCAAAGTGTCCACATGTTCACTAGTGAAGGCAAAACTCCTAACTAGTTAAGTAGTTGGAGTAGGGCAGTGCCACTAGTTAACTAGTGAACCATTAATGACTCACTAGCTAGCTAGTTGATTGTAGCAGGCTCACTAGTTACCTAGTTGATGCATCCATTGTCCAAACTAGTTAACTAGTGAGGACATAAATGTATACTAGTAAACTAGTTCAAGCCTACATTCACACTAGCTAGCTAGTTGCACAGAATTCTAATTAGGAGGCAGAGAATTTCTCAAATTGAGGCTTTCTATTGGCTCACTATGTTAAAATAAAATATGACAACCAATCACAGTGCGGAATTTTGCAAAATCCCACCCCAAACATTTGCATGCGGCACACAAGTTAACATGCTGGCCAGAGGAACCTCAGCTAGTAAACTAGTAGTGGCTTCAGTGTGACACTTACATGTAAACTTGTGAAGGCGGAACTGCTCACTAGTTAACTAGAGAGGGTACAAATGTCCACTAGTTAACTAGTGAGGTGCAAAATAAGTGTCACTAGTTCACTAGTGGGCCCCAAAACGCCCACAAGTTAACTAGTAAGGTGTGGATATGCTCACTAGTTAACTAGTGAGGTGCAGATTTGCTCACTAGTTAACTAGTGCACCCTTAAGCGCCCACTAGTTAACTAGTAAGGTGCAAAAAAGCATCACTAGTTAACTAGTAAGGTGCAGATATGCTCACTAGTTAACTAGTGGGCCCCAAAACGCCAACTAGTTAACTAGTAGGGTGCAGATTTGCTCACTAGTTAACTAGTGAGGCGCAGATTTGCTCACTAGTTAACTAGTGACGTGCGGATTTGCTTACTAGTTAACTAGTGAGGCGCAGATATGCTCACTAGTTAACTAGTGAGGTGCGGATTTGCTCACTAGTTAACTAGTGAGGTGCGGATTTGCTCACTAGTTAACTAGTGAGGTGCAGATTTGCTCACTAGTTAACTAGTGAGGTGCGGATTTGCTCACTAGTTAACTAGTGAGGTGCGGATTTGCTCACTAGTTAACTAGTGAGGTGCAGATATGCTCACTAGTTAACTAGTGAGCATATCTGCACCTCACTAGTACCTCACTAGTTAACTAGTGAGCATATCTGCACCTCACTAGTTAACTAGTGAGGTGCAGATTTGCTCACTAGTTAACTAGTTGCATCTAAAAACACATACAAGCTGACCATTTTTGTCCACTAGTTAACTAGTGGAACAATTGAAATTTCACCAGTTTACATGTGTGGCAGTGCAGCAGCTCACTAGTTAACTAGTGCCTGAAACACAAATTATGCATATTCTAATGAGAAGGCGGGCAGAAGACTCCTGTTGGGTATAAGAATCCCACCCAGTCTAAAACGTATGTGCTGTGGCCTCACAATCTGATGGGTGTCCCTGAGCGCCAAGGCTTGCACTCATTAGTCATGGTTTGACACCTACTGGTTGGTCGTTGCGGCGGGTTCGAATCCCGCAGATGGCATTCCGCAATTGCTGTAACATTATTTATTTTCTCTTTGTGTTGTAATGTTCAAAGTTTTATTGTTTTACTGCTTTTATTCCCCCCTCCCAAATCAAGTAAAGCACCTCGTTTGGTGTCGTGTAAGGGAGATCAGTTGGCGAGTTCAAGTCCCATTGAGGAGAATTGGAATTTAGTGTGCCAGTAATTTTATTGTAGTTCATTTTTGTTTGGTATTGAAAGTTTGGTATTGAAAAAGGCTATATTAAAAATAATTATTGATATATATATATATATATATATATATATATATATATATATATATATATATATATATATATATATATATATATATATATATATCTCCATCCATCCATCCATCTTCCCAAGAAATAGATCAAATGACACTGAGGGAAAAAAACTGTGGTTATTTTGGAGAAGGTGCTGGCTGCAAAACCACAAAGGCGGAGCTGCACCCCGCCCATTCACGCAAACTCAGCCTAGCCCACTGACTTCCGTTTTTGTTTTCAACTTTATCGCAAACTGACCTGACCCACATGAATTACGGCTGTTACTAGTTTACAGTCGTTAATGCTATGTTCTATACTCCAATTAAACAAGATAAATATAACTTGCTACATGACAAAGACTGAATATATCTCGAAATGAAAAGGTTTCTTTTAGCGAATATCTGCCTACAGCTGGTTTAATAAGAGTGGTGTACAACAGCACTTCAGTCTATTGAACGGCCTCTGGTAGTCTAGTGGTAAAATCGTCTGAGTTGGTTTTTGCTTTCCCCTCAGCTGATGCTGGTTCGATTCTCGGTGGGGTCATCAGCAGTCTATTTAGCCACATTCAATTTGTTTATATTTTAGTTGTAATGTTTCTTTTCAGCAAAATATTTATGTCGCTAAAAGTTCTTTGAATTTGGTCGTTCCTAAACAGCATTTTAGTTGAAACTCTGCTCACAAATGGACTCACACTGGCTAAATAAACGAATAAATAAATAAATAAACACATTATATGTTAAACGGTATACCAGTAAATTGTTGTAAACATAGTACTGGCAAGTGTAGCTAGAAATGAAGAAAAGAGGTTGTAAACTACCTAAAACTTACACTACTGGGAGGCGAAACAGCATGTCAACCTGACTCCATAACCACTACACCACCACATCTGTTATAAATCAAGTGGCGTTACATGTAATTGTGCTGCCCAGTGTGTCTCTGAGATGGGATGTATTGTTTATTGGCGGTGTCTCAGTAGAAGTCATTTCAGAAATAATTTGTCAGAAAATTCACAGAATATCCAGATTTGAGAACCAAGACCAGACCCGCTTCGGGGGAGGAGACCAAATTGAAGCTGAGATGGGAGGAAAATGCATGAATGAGGCTAAAAATGGCTTTGGCGTGTTTCTTATGAGGAAATGACAATATAACATGATTAAAAGTTCCAAAAGTTAGATTTTTAATTATATGGAACCTTTACAAAAACTGTTCAATTAACTTCTCAACTCCGTCCTCAATCTTGCATTTTTTAGCTATAACACCCTCTTTGGTTCCAGAATGCTATCAAGTCTGACAACTGGAAGGAATTAGACTGACTCTAATGGAATGGGCGGGGCTGATTCTGGAATGGGCGGGGCTGACTCTGGTGCAGCTCCGCCTTTGTGGTTCTGCAGCAAGCACCACTTGTTATTTTGAGCTAGTACCAGAAGACAGTGTAACCTTTTTTAGTTCTCTCCAGTCAAAACAAAACTTTAGACTTTTTTCTTTTTTAAATTTAACAGGGAACAGCAATCAATTGAACAGGGAACTGCAACCAGTAGTCACACAACAAAATAAAATCACACAAACAAAATAGTTACTCTCCTTTTTTCTTGGTGTCTGAAAAGGGCAGGGAAAACCATCAGACTCCAGTCACCCATCGAATGGACTCTTCACCCTCCTGCCCTCTGGGAAGCGCTACAGGAGCCTATGGACTAAGACTACCAGGTCCCGAAACAGTTTCTTCCCCACAGCTGTCAGACTCCTAAACTCTGCCTGCTGACATAACACCCCAAACCAGCAGCACCCTACATAAACTCTGCAGAAACAAGAAAGCCCTGGAAATCGATGCAGAGCGTCGCGGGATATGCCTGACTGGTCATATATATTACCTCTCATGACACTGACCTCTGACCCTATGAACTTGTGTATGTGATGAGTTTATTTACCTTTGATAGGGAGTTATGACCTCTGATTTTGTCAAAATCCTTCAACCCGTTCAGGAGATATTGCACACAAAAGCCAAATTTTCATATATACAGCCTCACACAACCTTGACCTTTGACCCTATGAGGTTTTGTACCTCATGAGTTTATTTACCTTAGATAGGGAGTTCTCACCTGCGATTTGGTCAAAGTATTTCAACCTGTTCAGAAGATATTGCACACAAAAACCAATTTTTCATATATACGGCCTCACACGACCTTTACCTTTGACCCTATGAGGTTGTGACCTGATCAGTTTATCTACCTTTGATAGGGAGCTATCACCTCTGATTTGGTCAAAATCATTCAACCCGTTCAGGCAATTTTTGATATATATATGACCTCACACAACCTTGACCTTTGACCCTATGACATTGTGTTCCTAATCAGTTCATGTACCCTTCATAGTAATAAAATACACAGGCGAGGGTCCGACTCTCTGGAGGACGCCATGTTGGATTTTATGTTTATTTAGCTGTATTTATGGTTTTGCTGGTGGTTTTTGACTCCTTTGAAAACTGTGCAACAACACTCTTCTTCTTCCTTTTCTCGTGTGTTATTTGGCGGATGGCACTCAACATAAAAAGATGCATTTCTCAAACAATTAATGTATTGGAGCGTGAACCTGAGTCATTAATTTCATATCCTAATTTGAGAGTTACAGCTAGAGTCCAGAGGGTTTTGTTGGCTTTATAAGCATTAGTTAGTAAGGTCCTCACTTGAACAAAAAATACAGCTTGTTTGCAGTGACTTTGGTATTTACTACCCCCTATTGCCAGAAATCTACACACTTTCCCTTTAAGCGCGTTGTCTCTTTAAGACTGGTCCTGGGTGACATTGGAGTTTACAGCGAGGCCGTAGAAATTCTCTGTCTGGATATTTATTGTGGAGATTAATGGACTAAAATGGGTTGCTGCACCGTGACTGTCTTCTCCTTTTTTTGGAGAGTAAAAACTATATTTTGGTTTTTAAATGCTGCCGCTGCACCGTATTAAGAAATCATATTACTGGTTGGTTCGAAATGGGTTGAAATGTTCACATTTCTTCTTTGCTTTACATGCTGATCACTAAAGCGTGCTTTAATTAATATTGCGTTTTCGTAAAACGTAAGAGCAAACAAGGGGGATTTTAATTGACAAAAATAATAAAATCAGCACATTTCCAAGCCAACTGCGGTTAACATTGGCACGTCGGCTTGAAAAATATCTCCTTTTTGCCGTAAATAACACACATTTCATAGCTGTTGTGGGTTATGTATGTGTTCATCAGTGCTTGAGAACTGTAACTTTGGGGAGCGGGTCGTAATTGTGGGCTTTTAATGCGGTGCTGTCTGTGGCGAGGTGTTGGTAGGGTCTGATCGGAGCTGCAGCCAGAGCGTTTCTCCCGACCAGCGGCTGCTGGGAGCTGGTCCACGGTGAAGCAGCCCACGCAGCCGAACGAGGGCTTCCCGGCTAAGAGCTGACCGCAGCGGCCCCGACGACCGCGGGCCAGCGACCCGAGAAATAACATGGGGAGTCCTGCTGCTGCCTGCTGTTGTTTGTTTTCCGTAGTAAATACCTGAATATGCAGAGACTCAACAGGTCATTCAGTTGTGTGGTATCATTCAGATGATCAAATGAAATGTTGCAACATTAATATCAGTTTACCTGATCTTGATCAATAATCACATTGATGAATTGGTGCATGAATAACTACAGACCCTGCTTCCTGCAGCAGCTTTTTCTGCTCTAGATTTATGATCTGCTATTTGTATATTTCAACGAAAAAGACGGAAATGGCATTAATTATTTAGATTTATTTGTGGATTTTTTTGTCGATGTTAACCCTGTTGTGTCTCAGTTCATGAAGCTGTTTTCAATGTTTCCCGCGATGCGAGCAGCTGATTGTGCAGCAGATGGCCGCGGACATGATCAATTTCGAAGTGCTAGTTCTGGATCAAGAGAAAGCCTGCTGTGCTGTGCCGATGATTTTATTTTGCGAGGATGGATTGAGGAAGGGGGACACACATGCTTAAATATCGACTGTCGGCAATAATCAGATTCATACTCATAAAATACTTGTTAACATGTTTTGTGTGTGTGTGTGTGTGTGTGTGTGTGTGTGTGTGTGTGTGTGTAACTCTGCCCACTAATCCGTTACGTATTTTGTTTCTTGTTGACATAAATACAAAAATTATGCAAAAGAAAAGAAGTGAAATAATGTACAAAACTAAAGTTTATGATCCAGTATCGAACCCGCGACCTTCACCATTGCAGGCGAACGCGTTAGTCACTAGACCACCAGCACTAGGTGCTACATTTCTTCGCAAATTCATACCTTTAAAACACTATGAGTGCTGGCAGGCTTTACAGCAACGTATGTAAAATAGAGCCTTTTTTATTATTATAAACTTGTCGCTTCCGTACAAATGTGAAACAATATATCTGACGGAGATTTCTGCGGAGTTTCTGCACTTTCCTGTCAACAGAAACAGACATGCTGTCTGCCGCTGCCTTCCGCCTCCAGGCTTTTTCAGACTAATAACTGAAAACTAAAGACTGCACACGCTAACTGAACAAAGATTACAGCAATACACCACAACTTTCTCGCTACAAATATCGTCAAAACCTATTTATGTGCTCAAACGATCTTAGTTTATCAAATTTTCTCTTAGAACAGCCTGAACAGAGTCCGCCATACTTTCTCTGTTTCTCAGTCCTACATGGACCAATCACATTGCTGTTCTGCATTTCTTCATTTGCATGTAAAGGCCGGATTTGCTCACTAGCTAACTAGTGAGCAGTACAGCGGTCGAACTAGTTAATATGTTACACAGAATGCCAGCCAAGTGTGTATTTATTCAAATTCCACAAATTTACTAGTTTGAGGGGCATTTTTCTGCAGCTAGTTAACTAGTGACAGTGTTTTGTGTTCACTACTTAACATGTAAGGCTCAGTTTGCCCTCTATAAGCTAGTGAGAAAAAATTATAATGCAGATATGCTCACTAGTTAACTAGTGAGTGCTTCCTGTCCCATTACAAGTGAACTAGAAAGGCCAAATATGTCAACTAGTTAACTAGTGAAGGTAAATTTGTCACTAGTAAACTAGTAAGAACACATTTTTACATAACAAGTAAACTAGATTGCTCCAAAAACAGCATCTAGTGTGCGTCTTGTGCGCACTAGTTAACTAGTGAGCATATCTGCACCTCACTAGTTAACTAGTGAGCATATCTGCACCTCACTAGTTAACTAGTGAGCAAATCCGCACCTCACTAGTTAACTAGTGAGCAAATCCGCACCTCACTAGTTAACTAGTGAGCAAATCCGCACCTCACTAGTTAACTAGTGAGCAAATCCGCACTTCACTAGTTAACTAGTGAGCAAATCCGCGCCTCACTAGTTAGCTAGTAAGCAAATCCGCACTTCACTAGTTAACTAGTGAGCATATCTGTGCCTCACTAGTTAACTAGTGAGCAAATCCGCACCCTACTAGTTAACTAGTTGGCGTTTTGGGGCCCACTAGTTAACTAGTGAGCATATCTGCACTTTACAAGTTAACTAGTGATGCTTTTTTGCACCTTACTAGTTAACTAGTGGGTGCTTTAGGGCACACTAGTTAACTAGTGAGCAAATCTGCACCTCACTAGTTAACTAGTGAGCAAATCCGCACATCACTAGTTAACTAGTGAGCATATCTGTGCCTCACTAGTTAACTAGTGAGCAAATCCGCACCCTACTAGTTAACTTGTTGACATTTTGGGGCCCACTAGTTAACTAGTGAGCATATCTGCACTTTACAAGTTAACTAGTGATGCTTTTTTGCACCTTACTAGTTAACTAGTGGGCGCTTTAGGGCGCACTAGTTAACTAGTGAGCAAATCTGCACCTCACTAGTTAACTAGTGAGCATATCCGCACCTTACTAGTTAACTTGTGGGCGATTTGGGGCCCACTAGTGAACTAGTGACACTTATTTTGCACCTCACTAGTTAACTAGTGGACATTTGTACCCTCTCTAGTTAACTAGTGAGCAGTTCTGCCTTCACAAGTTTACATGTAAGTGTCACACTGAAGCCACTACTAGTTCACTAGCTGAGGTTCCTCTGGCCAGCATGTTAACTTGTGTGCCGCATGCAAATGTTTGGGGTGGGATTTTACGAAATTCCGCACTGTGATTGGTTGTCATATTTTATTTTGACACAGGGAGCCAATAGAGAGTCTTAATTTGAGAAATTCTCCGCCTCCTAATTAGAATTCTGCGCAACTAGCTAGCTAGTGTGAATGTAGACTTGAACTAGTTTACTAGTATACATTTATGTCCTCACTAGTTAACTAGTTTGGACAATGGATGCATCAACTAGGTAACTAGTGAGCCTGCTGCCATCAACTAGCTAGCTAGTGAGCCATTAATGGTTCACTAGTTAACTAGTGGCACTGACCTACTCCAACTAGTTAACTAGTTAGGAGTTAAGCCTTCACTAGTTAAGTAGTGTGCACATTTTGGCCATCACTAGTTAACTAGTGAGACACAAAAAACCTTCAACTAGCTGACTGGTATGCACTTTGGCCTTTACTAGTTAACTAGTGAGCCATTTATGTGACAACTAGTTAACTAGTGAAGCCAAAATGTGTTCACTAGTTAACTAGTGCACATTTATGTCTACCACAAGTTAACTAGTGTGCACATTTTGGCCATCACTAGTTAACTAGTGAGACACAAAAACCTTCAACTAGCTGACTGGTATGCATTTTGGTCTTTACTAGTTAACTAGTGAGCCATTTATGTGTCAACTAGTTAACTAGTGAAGCCAAAATATGTTCACTAGTTAACTAGTGCGCATTTATGTCTACCACAAGTTAACTAGTGTGCACATTTTGACCCTCACTAGTTAACTAGTGAGACAAATACCTTCAAGTAGCTGACTGCTATGCATTTCTGCTTTTACTAGTTAACTAGTGAGCAGTTTTTGTGTCAACTAGTTAACTACTGAAGCCTAAATGTGTTCACTAGTTAACTAGTGCGCATTTCTGCTGTCACTAGTTAACTAGTGGGCACATTTTCACCCTCGATATTTAACTAGTTGACACAAACATGTCTAACTAGTTAACTAGTGGACAGAAATGGCTTACATGTTCATGACAATTCTGGCTGATATCCTGATATCAGAATAAATGCTCATTTGGCTTGCCATACACACACACACATGCACATAAACACACACATATACACACACACGCACACGCACACACACAAACCACAACATATATACCAAGTAATGTCCTACACTGAGATGGCCCCGCCCACTGAAGA
>NC_091745.1:77191200-77203700 GCF_043380555.1 Nothobranchius furzeri | reverse complement strand
TCCCAGTCCCACACTTCCACGGACAGACGCCTGTCCCACTGGCTCCCGCGCACCGAGCTGCACACAGAACCAACAAACCAGTGGGTTAACAGCTCAGCATACATGGTCCAAGACAGTTTTCAAAGTCAAAATTTAGTAACTTCACTCTCAGACTGCAGGTTTACTGGTGGTTCCCAGAATATCTAAAAGTAGGATGGGAGGCAGATCTTTTAGTTATCAGGCTCCTCTCCTGTGGAACCAGCTCCCAGCTTTAGTCCGTGAGGCAGACACCTTGTCTACTTTTAAGAAAAGGCTTAAAACATTTTTATTTGATAGGGCCTATGGTTAAAATCTGATGTTAGCCTAGATCTGGACAAGTGGGGGAGTAGAGGGAGGTGGAGTGTACAGTCGGTAAAGACGGCTCTCCCTTGCCCTGACTCCAACATGCCTCCATCTAAAAAGGCTAGGTTGTCCAGAGTTATCTCTGTAGCTATGCTGCTGTAGGCTTAGACTGCTGGAGGATACACTGACCACTTTTCACACTCTACTACTTTCTTCTACTATCTGCTCTTTAACTGTATTATTTCCTGCTATTTAAATGGTAAATGGCCTGTATTTGATATAGCGCCTTCTAGAGTCCTGGAACCCCCCAAGGCGCTTTACAACACAATCAGTCATTCACCCATTCACACACACATTCACACACTGGTGGGGATGAGCTACGATGTAGCCACAGCTGCCCTGGGGCGCACTGACAGAGGCGAGGCTGCCGAGCACTGGCGCCACCGGTCCCTCCGACCACCACCATATTTCAGCTGTTAACTTTAATTTCTCTCAGAATCAGAATCAGAATAGGTTTATTGCCATTGTCAGTGAACACACAATTCACAAACTAGGAACTTGCTTCGGTACTAATGTGCTACATATAACATGAATAATAAGATTAAAAATAGAATAAAATAGAATAATAAAAAAAAACTAGAATAAAACTTTCAGCTATAAAAAATGGCAGTGACGTTGTGTCGAGTACAGAAGACCAGCATGGTTGTGTGTTTATAATCTATTCACAAGTCTAACGGCAGATGGAAAGAAGCTGTTCTTGTGGTGGGAGGTTCTGGTCCGGATGGACCGTGACCTCCTTCCTGAGGGAAGCGGCTCAAAAAGTCTGTGACCCGGGTGAGAAGGGTCAGCTGCTATCCGACCTGCACGCCCCCGAGTTTTGGAGACGTACAGGTCCTGGAGAGATGGAAGGCTGCAGCCAATCACCTTCTCAGCAGAGCGCACAATGTGCTGCAGTCTATGTTTGTCCCTCACCGTGGCTCCAGCGTACCACACAGCGATGGAGGAGGTGAGGATGGACTCAGTGATGGCCGTGTAAAACTGCACCATCATCTGGGCCGGCAGCTTGGCCTTTTTCAACTGCCGCAGAAAGTACATCCTCTGCTGGGCCTTTTTGATCAGGGAGCTGATGGATGGCTCCCACCTAAGGTCATGTGTGATGGTGGTTCCCGAAGTGTTTTACTCCCCATAAGAAGAAGCAATGATGGTGTTCTGCTGAGTTGTGGTGGCCTCATGGAGGGGGCCATCGTCTAGCACACTGCTACTAACCACTTAATCATTCTCCCTTTCCTGATAATAACTTTTTGCTTTCCTTGACGTTGGATGTGCTGCTGCTAGTTTACCTGTTTAATTATAGATTCACTAGGATAAACACAATAAAGTTTATCTCTCACCAAATAGAATATTTACTAAGAAATCACAATGTAACCATAGACACATTACTTGGTGTGTGTGTGTGTGTGTGTGAGTGTGTGTGTGTGAGTGTGTGTGTGTGTGTGTGTGTGAGTGTGAGTGTGAGAGAGAGAGAGAGAGAGAGAGAGAGAGAGAGAGAGAGAGAGAGAGAGAGAGAGAGAGAGAGAGAGAGAGAGAGAGAGAGAGAGAGAGAGAGAGAGAGAGAGAGAGAGAGTCGTGGAGGATGGCTGCTTATACTGAGCCGGGATTCTCTGGAGGTTTCTTCCTGTTAAAAGGGAGTTTTCCTCTCCACTGTCGCTACATGCTTGCTTAGTATGAGGATTGCTGTAAAGTCACTGACACTCATCAGTGACTTGATGCAATTTGCTGGGTTCCTTATATAGGAAACATTATTTCTGATTGGCTTAATGAACTGACCTGAATTGTAATGTTTATTATGTGAAGTGCCTTGAGACGACTCTTGTCGTGATTTGGCGCTTTACAAATAAAATTGAATTGAATTGACTTGAAGTAAAAAAAAATATACATATATATATTAATATATATATATATATATAAAACAAAACAATCCAAGCTGTTTCCACATTTAGGTTCATGTTCATGTTTTGTCACAAGACTCACAAGGTGAAGCTCTCATTCCAGACAGGATTGAGCGTGGATCGGATGGTCTTAGTTTTCTGTTTGCTGTGGCTTTTTGGGTCTGGAATCAGTTTTAGTTTGACGTAAGGATCGGACAAACCGTTTGGATCCATGGGCATCAGGTTTCGAGCCTCCCGCACTGAAGAGAAAATAAAATACCAAAATGAAACACAAAAACCTGTCCCCAACATTTCAGTCACAACCAGGTAACAGGACAGCAGGTTGTCTCACCTGTGACGTAGATGTCCTCCTTGTCTCCTCTGATGGTCAGGTGGATTCTTCCTCTCTTCTCTGTGTGGTCCTGACCACAGAGACTGGGAACGCTGGACTCACACCTCCGATGGACGTTCATGTCACAACCTCGTCAGAACAACAGACACATGGAGATTCAAAGGACGCCAAATCTCTCTCACGCAAAGCCTTTTCAGCAGTTTTACTCTAGACATTTTCAGTACCTCACAGAATGAGCTGTTTCAGAGTTCTGCCACTTTAAGAAAACAAGCTGGAGCTGCCCCCCCCCTCCCCCCCCCCCCTCACTCAGGCTGCTATAAGCTTAGAAGCTCCAGTATCCAGGAGAGGCTCTGGGTAGAGCTGCTTCTCCTCCACCAGCAGCTCCTTCTAACTCATCAGGTGGTTTTATTTTGATTTCCCCATTTGTGACATCACAAAGAGGTATTTTTTGAAATGGCTTGTTTTGGACACAAAACCCCTAAAACCAAACACAGCTGGACATGTTTTTATTCATGTTTGTGGTGTTTAGAGGCAGTAGAGACCCACATAGAAGCACAAAAGCTGAGTTTTGCATAATATGTCCACTTTAAAGAAATAAAATGTTCTAAATCTTCAAAACCCACTTAGTATCGAAAAGGGTTTCATCTCATTTCCTCCTATAACAATACATACATCTAATCTGACCTCACCAAAACAAACTCAAATGACTCCAGACTTTGATCCAACCTTTTTTTTTCTTGAAAACACTTTAAGCAAAGTGTACGAGATAACAAAAGTTGTTTGTTCTTCACTTTTTCCACCCAGATCAGCTGCAGACAAAAGCACAGCATGGGTGGGGGAGGTGCTGGTGCTTGTGAATACACACACGACTCACATCAGGTAATGACAGTGACAACTAATCTCTTTCTGCCAGGCAATAAACCCTGTCTGCAGGTAAATTATTGACATTATTATCTCATACAAGAGCTGACGGGGACAGAGTTTCTGTTCAGAACAGCTTCCTGCAGGTTCTACGTTTGAATCTGAGAACATGAAACAACTTGTAGCGACCAACTACTCAACTTTTATTAATGAAATATATTATTTTATCCAAAATTTAAACACTAAGTTACAATTATTTTAATTCTGCAGGTGTGTTAATCACTAGTTTGTTCACAACACGCTTATATCAGGACGATGGACTGCATTTCGATGTTTGCCGACATCTCAAATGCAGCCACACCGTTTCGGTTTGATTCAGTCTGATCAAAACAAAACGATGGAACGAGTGAGTGAACACGATCCCAGAGGAGAGACGATTTCTTCTCGGACTGTTTATTTCCGTAACTGCGCTGCTCTGGGTGGCTGCATGTTGGAGTAGCTCTGTTGACTATATGTAAGTTTTGCCTTTCCTTGGGCATTTTTTCTTAAAGTTTCTCAAGAAAAACTGTATTTTTTGGACAATTTACTTTTCTGTTTCTGGTGCTGTGAAGCTTGGAGGATTTTTACTGCTATTTTTTAGCTTTTTTCACTTTTTGAGCATTTGTTATGATGCGTAACCATGGCAACAAGCTGGTTTACAAATCGGGAGCAGCTGATTAACATTGGAGAGGCTGAAATAATACCTCAACTGAAGCCACAAATCCCAAATGAGCTAAAACGCAAGAAGCGTGGGTGCAGAGCGGGAGCAAAACGGAGACGGAGAGGAAATTCAAACCATCTCTTCCATCGATCATAATGGGGAATGTGAGATCACTGGTCAACAAGATGGAGGAACTCCAAGCCCTTTCAAGGACTCAGCCAGAGTTTCGGCAGTTTCGGAACCGCTGGAGGAGATAATGCAAAGAAGGATTCTCCAGAGAATCAAGAACATGATGGACAACCCTGAGCGTTCTCTTCACAAGACTGTCCGACAACGGAAGAGTGTCTTCAGTCAGAGGCTTCTTCAGTTTGGCTGCAACACTGACCGCTCCTGGAGATCCTTCCTGCCAACAGCCATTGTAATATACAACAACTCTGTGATGACTTGATTATTATTATTATTCTGAGCTGCTACAGCAATCAATTTCCCTCTGGGATTAATAAAGTATTTTTGAACTGAATTGAATTGAATTCTCTCTGCATGCCATGACGCTGCTAGCTTCTTCCTTCAGCGTGTTTGGTGATGTGCAGGAACAGGTAGAAAACGGCATGTTAGCAGAATTTCAAAATAAATCAGATTTCAAAATAACAGTGAGTTTGATAAATAGTTCTACCTTTTCTATTGATTTTTGCATTTTGGATCAGTGACCATGTAAAGGATGTATCTTTGTCAGGGGCAGTTCTAGGGTGGGCCAGTGGCACCCTGGCAGCAAGCTTGGACCCCCCCTGTGGCCCCCCTCTGCTGAGGGCAGAGCCTAAGCATTAATAAGTACTGACTCATGTAAGATGCTGAACCAAAGCAAGTGAATGAAATCAAAAAGAAATGATTAGACAAATATTTTCATGTTGACACTGAGACACATAACCCAGATATCACTTATTTGAAATAGTTTGAAAGTTTGAAATAAATACAAAATATATTTATTTATTTTTTTAACTTTTGAATACTTAAGACTCTGACAAAAGTGCCTCTCCAAGCCTGGCCCCTCCCCCACACTTATTCTAGAACAGGGTCAAGTTGACGTCCCTGGAGGCCACAACAATGTGATTTTCTTACGGTAAAAACTGCAGACATTATTTTATGGAAACTTTATTCATTTGTTTTCATAAAAAATGGTCCACAATAGAAATGTAGGCAGAAAACAGTGACATTTTAGTTTAGAGAACACAAATTTACCATTAATTAGCTGTCAATTAATATGTGTATTAGTGGACTACTAAGTCTGAATTGGTCATTATTAAGCTATTATTAGGTGCTTATTACCAATGCTGTAATTCTAATATTAACAGGCCATAAATTAGGAGTTTTATCAAAATAAGTCATTCATGATGGTTTCCATCCATCCATCCATCCATTTTCAGCCCCTTATCCGGAGTCGGGTCGTGGGGGCAGTAGCCTAAGGCGAGAGGCCCAGACTTCCCTCTCCCCAGCCACCTGGGCCAGCTCCTCCGGGGGAATCCCAAGGTGTTCGCTGGCCAGGTGAGAGACATAGTCCCTCCACCGTGTCCTGGGTCTACCTTTAGGACTCCTCCCGGTTGGACTTGCCCGGAAAACCTCACCAGGGAGGTATCCTAACCAGAAGCCCGAGCCACCTCAACTGGCTCCTCTCGATGTGGAGGAGCAGCGGGTCTACTCCGAGCCCCTCCCGGATGACCGAGCTTCTCACCCTATCTCTAAGGGAGACCCAAGCCACTCTTCGGAGAAAACTCATTTCGGCCGCTTGTATCCGCGATCTCGTTCTTTCAGTCACTACCCAAAGCTCGTGACCATAGGTGAGGGTAGGAACGTAGATCGGCCGGTAAACCAAGAACTTCGCCTTCTGACTCAGCTCTCTCTCCACCACGACAGACCGGTACAACGCCCGCATCACTGCAGATGCAGCACCAATCCGCCTATCGATCTCACGCTCCAGTTTTCCCTCACTCGTGAAAAAGACCCCGAGATACTTAAACTCCTCCACTTGGGGCAGGCCCTCATCCCTGACCCGGGGAAGGCATTCTACCCTGTTCCGATTCCAGACCGTGGTCTCGGATTTAGAGGAGCTGATTCTCATCCCAGCTGCTTCACACTCGGCTGCGAACCGCTCCAGTGAAAGCTGAAGATCACGTTCTGATGAAGCCAACAGGACCACATCATCTGCAAAAAGCAGAGACCTGATCCTCAGGCCACCAAAACGGATGCCCTCCACACCTTGGCTGCGCCTAGACTTCAGCTTTTAACGAAGTAATTCACGGGGAACATATCCTTGCTTACAAGTGGTTAGTTGATTGTTGTTTAGGCTCTATTAACATTCAGAGTTTGCTGTTTATTTACATAATACTACAACATAATATTTTTGGTTATCAACTATTCCCCTTGAGTTACGTCTTTAAAAGCCACACACTGATTTGAGCTAATTAGCATATGTGCGTTAATCAGCAACAAACCGTTTACTTTCAATTAACAAACCATTATGAATGGCTTATTTTGATAAAACTCTTAATTTATGGCCTGTTAATGTTAGAATCACAGCATTGGTAATAAGCACCTAATAACAACAATGACAAATTCAGACTTAGTAGTCCACTAATATGCATATTCATTGGCAGCTAATTAATGGTTCTTTTGTGTTCCCTGAACTAAAGTGTTACCGAAAAAACAAACAGATGTTGGTTTATGTGGAGAACCTGCTGGAGAGTAGAATTATACGCCAGTCTGCTGGCAGGTGAGCACAACACTGACTATCCCCGAGATCCTCCCTGCTGCCCCTGTTGGAGTCAAACAGCTCAGATGTAATGGAGGGGCACTATTTAAACCATGTCATCACATTTTGACAGTGATAAATGTTACATGGTGCAACTATTCTATTATTTTAAGTCCTTAATAATCATTTCATGACCCAGAGTTGGAGTTTTGGACCCATGGAGGAAATTCCGACCCCAGATCTGTAAAACCGCTGTCTTTAAGAAGGCTTACAGCCTGTTTAAAGGTGGCAGGGTTAATTTCTGTGTCTATAAACAAACATGCAGGCTATTTGTGTTCTTTGTGAGCTGGACTTTGGCCCAGGGACTTGATTAATGTGCCCTAACTTCCGCTGCGCTGCACACGAACCCAGCGGGAGGTGAAACTTACTGGCACATCTCATTCCCTGGTGAATGAGGCCGTACAGCAGCGAGCCACAGTGGTCGCAGAACGTGGGACTGGAATACGTGTGGACTTTAAATGCATGTCGGCTCTTCAGGTCCTGAAACCGAGAAAAACACCACAGTTATGAAAATAAAAATGATCAAACGCCCGTTTGACACAAAAATGAGGCGTGTGATTGCTGAAACAGGACATCCATGAAGAAGCCAATTAGACGCGTCCACTGGGAGAGGACACTCACTGCGTCCAACTGCGTGTTTACTGTACTCAAAGGAATGAATCATTTTTATCTCCCTCCGACCACGTTTCACACACCACCCTCTCCCAAACTGTACTCCGTTCTTGTTGCTATTTAAAACACTGTCACCCACTCCTCTTGAGGAAAAGACAAATCTCCCTAATATCCTCGAGATGCCTCCCAGAGGAGAGATCTCTCCCTCCTGCACTCCCCCCCTCTTAAACTCCCCGAGTCTCTCGCAGGATGACATGACATGAGTGCAGACGGATGACTCGCGCGCACACACACACACACCAGCAAACAGATAAATACGTAGATGACAGCGGGATGTAGATTTTGGCAAAGATGGAAAACTGGAGGGTAAGAAAGGAAGTGCACGTTGACGCGCGCTTACGTCGGGTCTCGGGGCGGTCACAGATCCGGGACATGTGAAGGTTACAAACTCATGACATCGTTTATGGACCACAAAACTGCAAACTGGGAGAAAAAAAGGGAGAAGAGTCCAAAATCTGCACCCAAGAAGATAAAATACTGCAAAAAAAGAAAATAATTTTTTTTTAAAGTGAACTGCAGCAGGTTTATCTCTACCTTGGCACTGGAATCCCTGCTTCCCAATGCCCCTGAATGAGAAAGGCACACGGATCAGGTCACAAAACTGCTCCTCTTCAAGGTGAAACACTTTTCATTTGCTTTATTTTCTCTAAGCTGAAGACAAACAACTTCAAACGTAATCAAAACAGAGTCCAGATGTGAAGTTTGAGCACCTTTTATTTAAGAGACGCACAAACTTCCTCCTCGAGGTTCTAGATTTGCAGCGTAGGTCGGTTCCTCACAGCTTTAATTGAATAATTAAAGCCATTGATTGACTAAAGTGTCCATTCAGCAGCCTGCCTGCTGTGGATCAAGTTTGATTAGGAGGTTTAGAAAGTCAGACAATTGAGACGCCGCAGAGAGCTCTTCCACAATCATCCACGAGAGGCACAGGAGGTTCACAAGAAAGTGACCATAATCACTGATCTACGATCAGTTCACCATCTGGCTGAGTAATAATTACAGATGAGGTTGCAGAGGGTAATCTGATCCTTGATCAGCATTCAACACGAGTCTCTTTGTGGCCTTCTGCAGCCCTGAGAGGGAGGCTGTTCTGTGTTTTTACCAGCAGAGAGCATTAAAGAACCAGAGAAGGAGTTCACCTCCACCGATAAACAAATCCTGCTTTTTTTTATTCAACAACAGGCTGAGACAACTGCTAAAAGGTCCTTTTTTCTTCATCATAGATTCATGATTCAGTAGAATGCCGTCACTGATGTCTAAAAACAGAACGTAACATTAACGGTGACATTATATGTTACAATGGTCTGCCAAACGTTCCTGTTTCCTGTATTCTTGCCAACAGTGTGATTGTATGTTATCATTGTGATGAAATAAATGGATGATTGTGCTTTTCACTCAGAGATCCAGATTACAAATCTTGCCTTGTTCGGTCGTAATCTCCCAGCTGCCATTGCTTTAGTCCCTTGTTGAAATATAAAAATAAACAGAACACCTAAAACATTCTTAATTCATTTATGTTGTCTAAATATAACCAGAAGTTAACAAAAGTTTAGTAAATGCCATCAAAGCAACACTAAAAAGACATTTCTTCCCAAGGCTCTTTGTCCTGTCTGCCCACAGAGCACTTCTCTGCATTTCCTCCGAAAAACTCTATTTTTACTAACCATGGATTTGATAAATTGGTCATTCAGAGCGATCGATACGATTTTTTCAACAATGAGAACGGAGCAGGGGGCTCCCACATGTCCACGGGTGACACACCCGGTGGGATATATGCTGGATTCCTGGAGGGAGTGGAAGATCATATGTCTCAGCCAGCTGTCCATTGAGGATATTGAAGACGTGTGGATATTTGGCCTGATGATCACTGGATTTCTCCTGATTGGAGTGGGAGGATATCTGGTTTTCTGGAAATTTGGGAAGACGGGAGAGATTGGAGGGCAACCCGCACCAACAGAAAGCACCGTCCGTGTGGAGACCTCACAGACTGGGACGTTACTTGAGCCGCAAGCAACTAAAACCCCCCCCCCACGAAGGAATGCAGACAGATGCTGTGAAAACCCGACCCCCGCCTTCAGATTGGGGGACTTCAGCCTGGTGAGGTCATCAACCTGCAGGAGTCAATGTACTCTTTGCTTCTCCCAAGATCTCCCTCCCACCTGTGACTGTACAGCAGATGAGCGCCAGATGGCTGCTCTCACTGGGGGAACAGAATCCCAGTTTAACATCAGTTCATCATCATGAAACAAAAGAATAAAGTGGAACAAGAACTTCTGTCTTCTATTTCTCTCTCCTTTTACCGTCTCCGTGTCCCTATATAAGATGACCACGCTGCAGCCGCCGTCACTGACCCCGCCCCATCTCCAAGACCGGATCTCCCAACATCACAACACTCGGACTGACTGAGCGCTTCCAGGAGAAATAATAATGAAATTATGAAAATAATAACGCGTGTTTAGAGGAGCGTCCTCCGATCGCCTCTCTCTCTCTCTGTCTCTCTCTCTGTCTCTTACTCTCACTCACTCTCTCTCTTACTCTCACTCTCTGTCACTCTCTCTTTCTCACTCTCTCTCACTCTGTCACTCTTTCTCTTTCTCACTATGTCACTCTCTCTCTCTGACTCTGTCACTCTCTCTCTTTCTCTCTCTCTTACTCTCACTCTCTGTCACTCTCTCTCTTTCTCACTCTCTCTCACTCTCTCACTTTCTCTCTCTCTCTCACTCACTCTGTCACTCTCTCTTTCTCTCTCTCTCTCTCACTGTCACTCTCTCTTTCTCTCTCTCTTACTCTCACTCTCTGTCACTCTCTCTCTTTCTCACTCTCTCACTTTCTCTCTCTCTCTCACTCACTCTGTCACTCTCTCTTTCTCTCTCTCTCTCTCACTGTCACTCTCTCTTTCTCTCTCTCTTACTCTCACTCTCTGTCACTCTCTCTCTTTCTCACTCTCTCTCACTCTGTCACTCTCTCTCTGTCTCACTCTCTCTCACTCTGTCACTCTCTCTCTGTCTCTCTCTCTCTCACTCTGTCACTCTCTCTTTCTCTCTCTCTTACTCTCACTCTCTGTCACTCTCTCTCTTTCTCACTCTCTCTCACTCTCTCACTTTCTCTCTCTCTCTCACTCACTCTGTCACTCTCTCTTTCTCTCTCTCTCTCTCACTGTCACGCTCTCTTTCTCTCTCTCTTACTCTCACTCTCTGTCACTCTCTCTCTTTCTCACTCTCTCACTTTCTCTCTCTCTCTCACTCACTCTGTCACTCTCTCTTTCTCTCTCTCTCTCTCACTGTCACTCTCTCTTTCTCTCTCTCTTACTCTCACTCTCTGTCACTCTCTCTCTTTCTCACTCTCTCTCACTCTGTCACTCTCTCTCTGTCTCACTCTCTCTCACTCTGTCACTCTCTCTCTCTCTCTCTCTCTCTCTCACTCTGTCACTCTCTCTTTCTCTCTCTCTTACTCTCACTCTCTGTCACTCTGTCACTCTCTCTCTGTCTCACTCTCTCTCACTCTGTCACTCTCTCTCTGTCTCTCTCTCTCTCACTCTGTCACTCTCTCTTTCTCTCTCTCTTACTCTCACTCTCTGTCACTCTCACTCTCTCTCACTCTCTCACTTTCTCTCTCTCTCTCACTCACTCTGTCACTCTCTATTTCTCTCTCTCTCTCTTACTCTCACTCTCACTCTCTCTCTCTCACTCTCTCTCTTTCTCTCTCTCTGTCACTCTCTCTCTCACTCTCTCTCTCTCACTCTGTCACTCTCTCTTTCTCTCTCTCTTACTCTCACTCTCTCTCTCAGTCGCTGATCGAGCGAGTGGAGAGCGCCGCGTGACAACCCTCTCAATTAACATAATTTACAGCCCAAATCCAACAGAACCGTTCGGGCTGATTCGGTTCGGGTTCGGTCTCAGGTTATGGCTCCAGCGCTCAGCCCTGCAGTACCACATGAAGATGGACCAAAGTTTCCTACCTGGTAAATGTGGAGAACACCACTCTGACAGATCTGGATGCTACGCTGGTGCCGCCATTAAAAAACCACATTCCACTATAACTGATTATGGCTCCTCTTCTATGATGCAGAATCGTTTATGCCCACCTCATGCATTATTTGATTATTTTCCTCAGCTCCATCCTACACCTCCTGGTCGGCCATCAGGGGTGGGGATGGGGGGGGGGGGGTGCGCGTGGGGTTTGGGGGCCACAAAGAGAGGGCCTGCGGGATTGTATTGTATTTGAAGCGGTGCGGCTTCGCTGCCGTTCCGTTCCGCTGATGCTTGCAAAGTGAAGCTGGGGTTAAGCCCTAGGCTTATTTTGAAGCCTATTCCTCGAAAAATGGTAAAAAATAGTTTAGATAGCGTTGTAGTGCTGGGTTTGCTGATTAATTTGATGGGAATTATTACTATTCCTTCCGCAGTGAGAAGGTTGTTTTGGGCCTGTTAAGGAACTAACGTCACAGGGTCATCCACCTGTGGGACCCCAGGGCTTAAGGGGTTAAAAAGATGAGTTTTCATTAAAGATTTAAAATGTTCAAGACTGTGAGCAGTCCTCTTACACAAAGGCGGGCTATTCCAGAATTTTGGTTAACTACAGAGAAGGCCCTGACATCACTGCTCTTAGGACGAGATCTTGGAAAGAACAACAGGTTCTGGAACTGGTTCTGGTTGGACCACGGGGATTCGGCAGCTCGGAGATGTGGATACCGGGCAAGGATCTAAAATCAGTGAGTGAGATTTTAAAAAGGATTGTGAAATAAACAGAACTGCAGTGACGCCAAGACTGGAGTTTTGTACTCGTGTGTTTTGGTGCTGGTCAGCAGGCGTGCCGCCGCGTTTTAGACCAATCGCAAGGTGCTGAAGGGAGTGGTCCAGACCCAGA
>NC_091745.1:77148700-77186200 GCF_043380555.1 Nothobranchius furzeri | reverse complement strand
AGAAGGGATGAAGGAGAGAAGAACGGGCCTGAAGGAAAGAGGGCACCGTCGGTCCGTTCTTCAACAGGACGATCTGAGATCAGAGCCAGTGGCGGCAAAACAACACCAGCTCCAGTCTGCACTGAATCCAGGTCAGCGCGGCCTGATGGGAAGGGTGGTTTCCACCAGGGACGGGTTGATTGGACACCAGTTTCACACACACACACACACACACACACACACACACACATACACACACATGCACACAAATGCATGCAAGCACAAAAACACACATGTGTGCACACACACACACAAACAGACACATGCACATGCATGCACGTACGCACACACACACACGCATGCATGCATGTACGTGCACACGCACGCACACACAGATACGCGCGCACATGCATGCATTCAAGTACGCGCACGCACGCGCACAAACACGCACGCACACACACACACAGACACGCACGCACACACACGCACAAACATGCACTCACACAAATGCATGCAAGCACACAAACACAAACGTGCGCACACACACACACGCACACACGCACGCGCACGCACACACACACACACACACACACACACACACACACACACACACAGAAGTTTCAGAAACACTTCTTTTAGATATGTTAAAGCCTGAAACTCGCCGGGTTGCTAAACAGTTTCTAGGGGTCTGAAAACAACACAGATTCTTAATCATCGATCGTGGGTCGGTGGCCTCGACGTTGTTGCTTTAGAAGATGCACCAGAAAACTGGTCAATTTAATTTTTTCAGTCAGAATAACGGAGGAGTTGTCGAGAGCATCGGTGTCTGTTTGGAGAGGTTCAACCAAACTGTGACTGAAAAATTAGTAGACCGTAAACTAACGGAAACATGACATTTTATGACAAAACTGCCATAAAAATGAGACCATCAATCTCATGGATGTTGCAAATTGTTTCCAGCCGTGACCCCCCCCCCTCCGTGACTGCATGGATGGAACTTCCCACTGAAGTGTTTAATGAACCGTTTCAGTGTCATTAGGGCAGGACATTTGCATATTTTCTAGTAAATTTGTGTCTTCAGCTACGGTGGTCGCCGTCCGTTGCTGCCCTGTGAGACATCTACTCACCCGAATGCTTCAGCGGTATTTTCTAAATTGGAATGGATCAGAACAAATTACTTCTCACAAATTCAACAGCAGAACGTAAAAAAATCAGCAAACAGCAGCCGTTCTTTTCCTTTTGTGTGCTCTGCAGGCCGACAAGCTCAGAACAGGGATACATAAATGCATTTGCAGGTGAGCACTGCTGCCTCAGTTCACAATTAAAGATTTTACAAGTCAAAGTTTTCAGTCATCTGGTTTTGTAGCTCAGAACAAAGGGAAACAGGGCTCCTGAGACTTAGTTGTGTTTTCCTCTTTTGTCAAAATGTCTTTTATTCTCTCAAAACATCCACCAAAACATCCCTGTCCTCTAAAGACCGTCCCTTATTGTTGAGATGCACGTGAAAGCACCATCCTAACCTAAAGTGCTCTCAGGTCTGTAGTTGTTAGAAAACACGTGTACAGTATTTAGGTTTTTGCCCTAAATCCCTCTCACATCAGTTTTATTCATGACATTTTACTACCTTCCAGAATGAGCCACTTCAGGGGTCTGTCACTTTAAGAAAACAAGCTGGAGTTGGCCACTCCCATCCACCCCCTCTCAGGCTGCTATAGGCTGAGAAGCTCTGATATCCGGGAGGAACTCGTGGAGTTAAGAAAAAGCCTTGTTGTCCTTTCCAAACCTACTAGTATGAAAGATTGCGTCCATGTCAGCCAAAATCAGCACTGCTGAACCCAGATTAAAGGAGTGGGTTCGTGAAAGCACATTATGAAGCTAGATTAACATTTTTTACGGTACAGTAACACGCAAAAGCTGCAATATATTGTTTACATTTGTACAGTTACTTAAAACTGCTTCAGCACAACTATTTGACCCTCTTTAATGAGATAAAGTAGTTAAAGGGGACAAAGAATCTAAACCAACGTGCTCTTGTTGTTTGTGAATAAAGACAGCTTGGGTGGTCAAAAGTAGCACGCCAAAAAGTAAACGGTGTGTGACCAACTTTTTAAGTAAACCAGAAAGTTTATAAATGCAAGAGAAACACTTCTTCTCTGAGAAACCTCTCATAAAACGTCACAACGTGGAGCCCTTCCTCCTCCAAGCTAATGTCTCCAGTGGCTGAGGCCTTCTGGTTTCAACGAGCCAATCAGCAAGCAGCTCATTAGCATATTCATGTCCTGGCCAAGTGGGAGGAGTTAACAGCTCTTTTCACAGCAAGGCTGATTTAGGGTAGCCTGGCCTGCCAGACTCCAGAGAAAGGGTCTGGGAACTCTCCTATTCAAATAACCCCACCCCCTGAGAATTCTAACTGAGCCAATCAGCGCTGAGCAGCGTACGTCACATACCGTAACGCCAAGTTTGTCATAAACATGGCGACTGAAGTGGTGTGCTGCAGCTCTTTCCTCTGCTCTAAATGGTAAATGGCCTGTATTTGATATAGCACCTTCTAGAGTCCTGGAACCCCCAAGGCGCTTTACAACACAATCAGTCATTCACCCATTCACACACACATTCACACACTGGTGGGGATGAGCTACGATGTAGCCACAGCTGCCCTGGGGCGCACTAACAGAGGCGAGGCTGCCGAGCACTGGCGCCACCGGTCCCTCCGACCACCACCAGCAGGCAACGTGGGTTAAGTGTCTTGCCCAAGGACACGACGACAGCGACAGACTGAGCGGGGCTCGAACCTGCAACCTTCCGATTACGGGGAGAGCACCTAACTCCTGTGCCACTGTCGCCCACAATGTAAATGTAAGTAAATGACTTGGGACACGTCTTTAAAACAACAAGTAGAAGTGCTAAAAGCCAATTCTTCTAAAGAAAGATGTTTGTGCCATCGCCAGACGTCTTTTTTTTTTTTACTACAGCTAAAAAACTACAGCGTCACACGGTACGGTAGGCATTTCCGTCATTTTTCTGATTGGTTCTTTTTGAGCTGCCTATACCCACCCCTCATGTGCCTCTCTGCCGGTGAGCAACCTGACTCTTTCTCTGTGCAGAATTAAACAGAGGACGAGACTGGCAGGCCAGGCTGATTTAGGGGGTTTAGAATGGCCTGTATCAGGGCTCCTGGGACAGACGAAAGCCAAAAGAGAATTTCTTATGCTTCTTAAGCTTGGTTTATGCTTGACACATTCACTTTCCGCTTGGTGATGCGGCTCGCGGATGGAACGCGCTTCACAACTCGCAGCGTTTACGGTTCATGCGGCTTGTCTCTGTGGTGAGCCAATATTCTCCCAAACTGTAGGGGGCAGCATGGAGCTCTACGGCATGCATCCAACACTACACCATAGTAGAAGTAGAAATTACTGTTGTTTACAACATGGCATTCCAGCATTTTTAACAGCGTCCTCGTCTTTTCCAACAGTGCGAGCTATTTCTCTCCAAGAATTATTAACAACATGTTGATCACGGTGATCTCTGAGAGCTGAATCATACAAATGTCTGTATTTACGAACCTCTGCCGTACTAGTTCTTGCCTCTCCGCCATGTTTTTCCGCTTCCGACCGTCCGCGTGGTTAGAAAATTTCCTAGGTGCGCGGTGCGGAAATTTTGGGCCGTGCGGAGGCGCGGTGGAGGGGCGTGGTTTTTAAAATGACACAATTTCGCTGCGGGGAGCCGTGCGAACCTCGCGGATGCGTCAATCATAAACCAAGCTTAAGAGATTCAAAGCAGTTTTTTTAGATTGCTGATAAACTGCACTCTTTGTCCCGTTTAATGTTACAAAATTTACATTTCCCCTAAGCCCCTCCCCTCTACAGCAAAGTGAATAATTACCGTGAGCCTAGCATTGAACAATAAAGTTGTGTGTCCACTAGAGGGAGCTGTCAATCAATGAGAATGTGCTCTAATACACAGCATGCACTACGGAGTGACACCGATGCCTTTGTTAGTTTAGCACACCATCCTAGCTTGAATGCTAACTGGACTTGCATTGAACTGACGTCGGCGTGTAAACTTCAAGCTAACTGTGGACAAGCTAACAACAACAAGCTAACATCAGACTATAGTTTTAGCTTGCTGAAGCATTTTCAGGGGTGGGCTAGCATTGTGAATGCAAATCCTTGCTGTTTATAGACGTTCTTGAACACTGCAAATTTGAAAAAAAGAAAAATAAACAGTGGTTAGCAGCTCCTGTAGAACCTGATGAAGCATGAGGAGACAAGTCAGCAGTTAGAATCATGTGTGTCTGAGCAGGAACGTACCCAAACATTAGTTGTCCGTTAGCGCTGCATGGCTACTTGTATGCACGTGGGCAGAACGAGGCGTGGCTTTCAAGAAGAGGAGGAGGAGCTATAGCCATTCAAATGTCTAAATCTCCTCCTCCTATCATTGACGACGTCACTGTGCGGACCCCAGCTTGAAACATGAAGCGGTTTATTCTTCAAATCACAACATAATTCAACAAGAGAGAAATGGGTTTCCTTAACCACTAGAATCCTGATGATACAGCCGTTTTTCTCCCAAATGAGAATTCTGTCTCAGCACAGTGATTGCACGAACAAACGGTTGTCCCTTCACCGTCAGAAATACACACACACACACACACACACACAATTAATCACTGTAAATGTGTGCGAACGATGTCTTCGGGTGATCCTGCGAGACGTTGGCATCTGTCAGGAACAAGAAAGGCAGAGGTACGGGATGAGGGGCTGGATTGGTGTGGGACAGCGAGCCTGAGCGAGGGAGCGAAGGGTTGAAGGTCTAATTAATGGAAATGTAGGTTATTAGTCTCCTGATGAGGACACAGCAGAGAATTAATTAACAATTATAATTAGCAAGATTGTTAGAGAGCAAAATGGTGTCAGCAAGCAAGATAAGAGTGAGTTAGTGTGCAGAAACGAGTGTGTGTGAGTTGGGAGGGTCGTTGCAAGGAAACAAGACGAAGCAGCTGGGTGAACATGCCGTGTCTGACAACGATATGTTGTTTCAGCATTAGTCATGCAGAAGCAGCAGCTGATCGCATGTGATGGGGGGGCTTTTCCTGCACACAAACCACCCCCAGCAGACCTTCAGACTCACTCTCCATCCGCCTAACCTTGGGCCAGTCCTGTTTTTACGCCAATGTCACAAACAAAACAACAAACGCAGGCGCTCTAGATGACGTACGTAAAAAAAAAAAAAAAAAAATAGCATAAACGACTCAGGTTCTCGCCATGCCATGAGATGAGTAAGCACAGCAGATGTGAACTTTCCGTAGTGGTGAATGGTTTTTGTTTGGGGGGGGGGGGGGGGGGGGGGGTACTACTTTCCAGTGTTTGATCATAAAAGTGAGTGGCGATCTGGCGTGCAGCCAAACACCATTACATTAAGGAAGAAGTACACACACAGCAAACACTCACAAGCTCAGGCTGTGTGATTAAGAGCGCAGAGACAGGGGACTTCAGAGAAATGAAGATAAATGAACGAATGAACCCCGCCCCCGCCAGCATCCATTCTTTTTTCCTCTCAGTTTACAGATGCATCTCTTGTTATTTTGGACCACGACTTAATGAAACTGAAAATTTTCAACTGATTGAATGTTTTCTGCGGTTTTGAGGAGGAACAATCAGCACTTTACCAATTACGTGCATCCATTAGGGCCAAACGAGCGCCGGTTCAATCGAGAAGCAACTCTAACCCGGCAGGCTGGCTTTCTCCAATGAAATGACGGTAAATTGACTTGCCTAACTGTTGTTTCTGGAAACAGGGGAGAAGTGGTATCTGTGGTAATCATGTCAGCCTGTTAAATTTGTCTGCTCTAAACCGAACCGGCTCTGTTCATCAGTATTGCTTTTTCTGTTGGGGAACGCTTCTATTTGCTTTGTTAATGAAGAGAGGTCCGCCGAGTTTTTGGACGAGATCAACAAACCTCCGCTCCAGTCAGATGAGACATTTGGTAGGCGATTAGGGTCTGTCAACATGGCCGACAAACTCTCAATACTAAAGCAAACAAGCATGCCCTCCACATGTTTCACTGCTGACCTGCCTTCCTCATAACCACCAAATGGTGTTGAAATGAAAAGAAAGACGGATGAAAATAAAATCTAAAGGTAAAATCATCCATCTCCAAATATTTAGAGCTAGGCCAGGTCTCAAATTACTTGCTCCCATTACACCTGTGTTTTACGCTCATGCAGGCCGGAGTGTGTGTGTGTGTGCGTGTGTGTGTGTGTGTGAGAGACAGAGAGAGAGAGAGAGAGAGAGAGAGAGAGAGAGAGAGAGAGAGAGAGAAGGGGGTGGGACCAATCCTTGATTGCATTAACAAACCTTCAAAAGGAGAAAATGCATCGTTTCCTCTCTCCCTCTCTCTCTCACAGCTTATTACACCTTTATGCACACACATGACCTGATATGTATCTGGCCAATCAGAGAGTATGAATTAGTCATGTTCGTTGAGTAGCTGCTGTAGGGTGTTGTTACTTGTTTGCAGAAAGTGCTAGAAAGAAAAATGCCTGCTGCCTTTGTTATTCTTACATTTCTTCGTCAAAGTATCGAATTCATACAATATTATGGTGGTCATTCCTCATGAAAACAAACAAGTTCGAATGCTAACTGGTGTCAATCGTTCATGCCAAAGCAGTCAGAGTTAGGGAGTCTGGAAAAGTACTTGATGAATCTTGCAAATAAAAAATGTGCAGAAAATCCATCCATCCATTCATCCACCCATCCATACATTCATTCATCCATCCATATTCCTCCATCCATCCATTCATCTATATATTCATCCATCCATCCATCCATCCATCCACCCACCCACCCACCCATCCATCCATTCATCCACCCATCCATACATTCGTTCATCCATCCATCCACCCATCCATACATCCATTCATCCACCCATCCATACATTCATTCATCCATCCATATTCCTCCATCCAACCATTCATCTATATATCCATCCATCCATCCATCCATCCATCCACCCACCCACCCATCCATCCATCCATCCATCCATCCATCCATCCATCCACCCATCCATCCATCCATACATACATTCCTCCATCCATCCATCCATGTATTCATACATTCATCCATCCATCCATGTATCCATCCATCCATACATACATACATTCATCCATCCATCCATCCATTCATCCATATTCCTCCATCCATCCATCCATCCATACATACATACATTCATCCATCCATATTCCTCCATCCATCCAAATTCCTCCATCCATATTCCTCCATCCATCCATACATACATACATTCATCCATCCATCCATCAATCCATCCATGTATCCATCCATCCATACATACATCCATTCATCCACCCATCCATACATTCATTCATCCATCCATATTCCTCCATCCATCCATTCATCTATATATCCATCCATCCATCCATCCATCCATCCATCCACCCACCCATCCATCCATCCATCCATTCATCCATCCACCCATCCACCCATCCATACATACATACATTCCTCCATCCATCCAAATTCCTCCATCCATATTCCTCCATCCATCCATGTATTCATACATTCATCCATCCATCCATGTATCCATCCATCCATTCATCCATCCATCCATCCATCCATCCATCCAACCATATTCCTCCATCCATCCATCCATCCATCCATACATACATTCATCCATCCATATTCCTCCATCCATCCAAATTCCTCCATCCATATTCCTCCATCCATCCATGTATTCATACATTCATCCATCCATCCATGTATCCATCCATCCATACATACATGCATTCATCCATCCATCCATCAATCCATCCATGTATCCATCCATCCATCTATGCATTTATATGTCCATCCATCCATCCATCCATCCACACATTCATCCATCCATCCATCCACACATTCATCCATCCATCCATCTACACATTCATCCATCCATCCGTCCTATCTTATCTTATCTCTAGTGATCATTGTGGATTCCTCAAACTCATTTAAATCAAAAACATTCTGACTGACCCTAATTGTGCTCAAGGTTTTGTTTACAATTCATGTTATAATGATATCATGATGAGTCCCTACTTGGGCACCTAACGGATCTCTTTGCTTTTTATGTAAAATAATAATGTTTTAATCTCTTACCTAATCACTGCATGAACACACATTTACTTAATTTGAATATAAAGTAACTAGATACAACGTTACAACAAATCCTAGCTAGGGAAATGAAACTATCCCATTTAACACCGGAATTTTTAAAATGTTATTTAAACAATCAGAGAAGGAAAAAAGGTATAAATCTATTATAGATGCAGATTTGTCACTAAACCAGCTTGTGAAGCAGCAGCAACTGCTAAACAAACCCTAACCCATCCATCCATTCTCCGGACTCGGGTCGCGGGGCCAGCTCCTCTGGGGGAATCCCAAGGTGTTCCCTGGCCAGGTGAGAGACATAGTAAATGGTAAATGGCCTGTATTTGATATAGCACCTTCTAGAGTCCTGGAACCCCCCAAGGCGCTTTACAACACAATCAGTCATTCACCCATTCACACACACATTCACACACTGGTGGGGATGAGCTACGACGTAGCCACAGCTGCCCTGGGGCGCACTGACAGAGGCGAGGCTGCCGAGCACTGGCGCCACCGGTCCCTCCGACCACCACCAGCAGGCAAGGTGGGTAAAGTGTCTTGCCCAAGGACACAACGACAGCGACAGACTGAGCGGGGCTCGAACCTGCAACCTTCCGATTACGGGGCGAGCGCTTAACTCCTGTGCCACCGTCGCTCCACAGTCCCTCAAGATTGTCCTGGGTCTTCCCTAAGGTGTCCTCCCAGTTGGATGTGCCCGGAAAACCTCACCAAGGAGGCGTCCTGACCAGACGCCCGAGCCACCTCAACTGGCTCTTCTTGATGTGGAGGAGCAGCGGGTCTACTCCGAGCCCCTCCCGGATGGCCAAGCTTATACACCTATCTCTAAGTGAGAGCCCAGCCACCCTACGGAAAAAAAAACCTTTAAAGATCTGTTCCTGTGGATCCTCTCACAGAGATGTCTCAGATAGTCTGATGCCGGCTTAATCACAGGCTTTTATTCTGTCATTTGTCTTTGATTAGAAAATGAGTGTTAAAACTCTGACAGTCTTTGATAATATTTGCAGGGTTTTATTCAGTAATTTTCCACAGGTGTAACATGAATTTGACTGCTAGTTGGTCACTTAATAAACTCGGTTTAATTGCGCCTCTATGTTCTCCACTAGTGAGTAGGACAAACACGTTATTATTCAGCTGATGCATCATTAATAATGGTTACCTGTCTGCTGTTCTGCTATGAAACAAATAGTTTAAAGGTAGAAATTCTCTGCAGTGTGATCAACTCTCCAAACATAGAAAGCTGATATTGATATGAAGTATTAATGCAAGACATTGATTTTAGCCTCTAAAATATATAATGATAGCTCTTTTTAATCCTTTTTGTGCTAAAATTCTATTATTTATGGTCAGATTTTGTCTCCAGTGGTTAAATAAATGCGGATGTTTTGGAAATGATCTCCTGTGAGCACAACAGATATTTCAGTTGCAACAAATTCTGATTCAAAGAAAGTGAATTTGACTAAAAACCTAACCTGAGCTGTTGGTTGAGCCTTCCTCTGCTGCAGGGAGGAAGAGGAGGCTGTGAACAAATTGTGCTTGAGAGGAAGGATGAAAGCGAGAGAGCAGGAGATTCAGGATAACGGGACCGATCGGATAATGAGGCGAGAGGAGAACAAGGTGAAGTCTGAGGATATCTTAATCTTCATCCCAGTTTTCTAGGATGAATTCCCTTCCGGAAGGTGGCATTAGTTACACACACACACACACACACGCACACGCACGCACACACACACACACACACACACACACACACAACAAACAAGGCTGGATCGTGAACAGCCATGGTGTCCTAGATGTGGCGGAAACGTCAATTTCTGCATTCTGGTTTTACTCGGGAGGAAAAATAATCTTCCACTGGAAGAAAAGGTTATAATCCTGATCATCAGGCTTCAGCACAAAAACACTAAAAAGGAATTTCACTCGGTAACACTGATTCTGTTCATCTCCTTTTGAGCAAAAGCCAAACAGGAAGTGTCTTTTATTGTTTTTCTTTGCAACTGGAAGCCTCAGATGAACAAGGTGCTTTTGTTTTGAAAAACCTCTTAAATCCTTGAAATCTGTGATTCCAAATGTTCCTTTGCTGTTTATTCTGCAACAAGTTAAAATAAATACGAGTTGAACATCTGCTGATGTTCATTCTGATCCGATCTTAAGCAGATGGGCGGCATCTCATCTTTTAGCTCGTTGCTGATCATCAGTGACGCATCAACTGGTTTCCGCTCAGGATCATGAAACCTTGATTTAGATCATCTCCAGATAACAAATTCATTTAAGAATGATTTTTCACTGCATGTGCTCTCCATTAATGCTACAAGTAAGTAAGTAAGTTAAGTTTATTTATATAGCGCCTTTCACAGATATAAATCACAAAGCGCTGTGCAACATGAGTAAAATCAGGGCAAATACCTCAAACCAATAAAAACATCATAAAAACAATAGCAGTGACAACAATAGTAACCAAATCAGGAGTAAAAACAAAGTAAAGGTGTGAACAAGAACAACGCCATCTTTTAGAATATTTAGCGGGGGAAAGCCTGGATGAAAAGGTGAGTTTTAAGATGTTTTTTGAAGACCTCTACAGATTTCAAGAGATGGAGATTTGAAGGCAGACTGTTCCAAAGTCTGGGGGCAATAGACGGAAAGGCCCTGTCCCCTTTGGTTTTTAGTCTGGTTCGAGGAACAGCCAGGAGGTTTTCAGATGTGGATCGGAGGTTCAATGAAACAAGAAACTTGATTTTAAGTTTATTAGCAACATCTGAACTTGAACCAGGGATTATCCAAGTCCCTGGTTCTTAAAGTAAAATGTAAGCTGAAACAAAACACCACCTAGTGGCTGGCTGCAATATAACGCATCCATCATTTTAAGAAACTGGACATTTTTTATGATTGAAACATTTAAGATGGTAGATAATTCCACCAGGATTTGATGACTTTTAAGTCATACTGTTTTCACCTAGTTGAAAACTGTTAGTTTTTACCATGTGTATAATACTTATTTAGAGCCCTAAAACACTGCTCTGCAACGCTGAAGTTTTATCGCCACAAATAACACAAGCCTGGAGTTCTGCCATGTGGTGGAGTTGCTAATGCTAACTGTTAGCTTTTGCTAGCAGAGATGTTCTTCTGTTTCCTGAACTGCCTTCCCCGTCATGGTTTTCAGTGTGATGTACATGTGTCTATGTTCTATCAGCGGCTAAAGCAGGGAATGGGAACGTTTAGCCTGCATGTGAAGTGACCAATCGTATTTTCAAAATAACAATTATACATGTGTGGCCTGATGATCAGGTCTCTGCTTTTTGCAGATGATGTGGTCCTGTTGGCTTCATCAGAACGTGATCTTCAGCTTTCGCTGGAGCGGGTCGCAGCCGAGTGTGAAGCAGCTGGAATGAGAATCAGCTCCTTTAAATCCGAGACCACGGTCTTGATTCGGAAAAGGGTAGAATGCCTTCTCCGGGTCAGGGATGAGGTCCTGCCCCAAATGGAGGAGTTTTAGGTATCTCAGGGTCTTGTTCACGAGTGAGGGAAAGATGGAGCATGAGATCGATAGGCAGATTGGTGCTGCGTCAGCAGTGATGCGGGTGTTGTACCGGTCTGTCGTGGTGAAGAGAGAGCTGAGTCAGAAGGCGAAGCTCTCGATTTACCGGTGGATCTACGTTCCTACCCTCACCTATGGTCACGAGCTTTGGGTAAGATCACGTATACAAGCGGCCGAAATGAGTTTTCTCTGCAGGGTGGCTGGGCTCTCCCTTAGAGAAAGGGTGAGAAGCTCATTCATCCGGGAGGGGCTCAGAGTAGATTTGCTGCTCCTCCACATCGAGAGGAGCCAGTTGAGGTGGCTCGGGCATCTGATTTGCCTCCTGGATGCCTCCCTGGTGAGGTTTTCCAGGCACGTCCAACCGGGAGAAGTCCCAATGGAAGACCCAGGACACATTGGAGGGACATTTTCAGCTGAATGAAGGTAAGACTGAGATCCTCATCTGTGCCCCAGACAAGCTGGTTCCCAAAGTCAGAGACTCTCTTGGTCAGCTTGCTTCTCACACCAAACCTTCCGTCAGGAGTCTTGGCGTGACCTTTGACCCAGCTCTCACCCTGGATTCTCATGTTAGTTCTCTTGTTGGCTCTTCCTTCTTCCATCTCAGGAACGTTGCTAAGCTGAGTCCCATTCTGTCCCGCTCTGAACTTGAGACAGTTCTCCACACCTTCATCTCCTCACGCTTAGACTACTGTAACTCTCTTTTCACGTGTCTGAGCAGAACCTCCCTGAACCGTCTACAGGTGGTTCAGAACGCCTGTGCTCGGCTTCTGACCAAGTCCTCCAAACACACCCACATCACCCCGCTTCTCCTCCAGCTTCACTGGCTGCCAGTCAACTTCAGGGTTCATTTCAAGATCCTGGTTCTGGTCTATAGGGCCTTACATGGACAAGCACCATCTTACATTGGTGATCTTCTTAGTCCCTACACCCCCAGCAGGTCCCTGAGGTCCAGTGATCAAAGCCTACTGGTTGTGCAGCACCAGGCTAAAGGTCAAAGGTGACAGATCATCTGCTGCTGTGGCCCCCAGACTCTGGACCTCTCTCCCCCTGAGCCTGAGATCAGTGGACTCAGTGGTCTCCTTTAAAAAGCAGCTGAAGACTCACCTGTTCAAGCTGGCTTTTGTATGACCTTCTTCACCTCTCTCTCTTTATTCTGCTCTCCCCACCTATTCCACCTTCCTCAGGATCCACTGATTTCCCTCTTTCCTGTTCACTCTCTCTTTCTTAACATTTTTTAATCACAATTGTCTATTTTTGCTCATTTTAAATATATTTTTAAACATTTACTAAATGCTTTTTATATTTTTACATTTTTTGTTTTTGTGAAGCGCCTCGTGATTTTTATCTTGAGAGGCGCTATAGAAATGATCTTTTCTTCTTCTTCTATGTCTCTCGGCTGGCCAGGGAACACCTTAGGATTTCCCCAGAGGAGCTGGCCCAAGTGGCTGGGGAGAGGGAAGTCTGGGCCTCTCTGCTCAGGCTGCTGCCCTCACGACTCCACGTAAGCAGAAGAAAATGGATAGATGTATTATAGATTTTTCACTGAATCACACAGAACGTGACGTTGTTTGAGCTTGATGGGCTGGTCTCAGTATTTTAGAAACTACTAATCTACTGGGAGTTTTATTTTCGACAATTTACAGAAAATGGTCTAAAGAAAGGAGACAAAATGCAGTGAGCATCAGTTGTATGGAAGAAAATGTCTTGTTAAGGTCAGAGGAGGATTGACAGACTGCTTCTAGGTGACAGAGAGGCAGCAATCGCTCAAATAACCGCTCATTTCGACTAAGACCTGTGGAATACCATCTCTGAGCACACAAAGCACGGAACGCTGAAGCAGAAGAAATCCAGAAACAGAAGACTACAAATGTCAGCAAAGAACAGGAAACCGATGCTACAGTTCACACACCAGAACCAGATCAAGAGAGACTGGATTCTTTCTGTTTCCTGAGTAAATGTTGGCGGTCTAGTCCAGGGGCGGTGTTAGGCCCGGCTACTTGGGCTCAAGCCCCGGATGTTTTATGAAAAGCCCCGGATCTCAAACGTGGAAGTAACATGCAGTACCAACGTCCAACAGAGAGGGAGCAGCTGGCAGTAGTTTGTATACAGCCTGCCTGAGCCTCCACCACTGAAGAAGAAGCCCTTCAGCAGCCGGCTTCTTCTGCACCCTCTGCCTGAAACGCATGAGTGAAGATGGACATAAGGACGTCTTTTAGACCAAAAGTACGGCGACAGAACCCCAGCTTTGATGAGACTGGTGTTGACTCAGGTTTGTGAGTCTTATTTGAAAATATTTGTTGTGCTGCTGGTTTGCCTAAAGTTAGCTTATCAGGTAAAGTTGTTGGAGAAAGAAAGGGAATATTTACTATCATCTCACACTAAACACTAACAGGAACAATACTCTGCCCTGAATATGCTTCATATGTAGCTTCAGATTAACAATTATGTGGTGCAAGAGATATATGATGTTGACTAGTGCGTGTCACGTGTGCGCGCGCGCGTGCGTGCGTGTGTGTGTGTGTGTGTGTGTGTGTGTGTAGTAAGCCACGGATCTTCTTCAGTCCTAAATCCGCCCCTGGTCTAGTCCACCAATTATGGTTTAAACAACCATACCATATTTATTTATAAAGCACCATTTCAAAATAGCATGGCAGCTAACCAAAGTGCTGTACATAAAAGCCAAATGCTTGACCAAGAAACACAATAAGAACAGGCAAAATACATAAGAACAAAGCATAAATAGTCGGAGATAAAAATTCCTACTAAAAATAATAAAATAGGAGAACAGTTAGCACTAAAAAATAAAATAATGCGACCAATGATAAAAACATTTGAAATGGCACAAATAAAACAAAATAAAATACCAGATGGTGCGAGGTGCCTAAAGTGAGCAACTAAATCACAAAAATGGAATTAAAAACTCAAATCCAGTGCTAGATTGTCATGAAAAGTGTCACGGAGGGAAGGCGATGCTAAAGAATTGTGTTTTCAGGGCCGACTTGAAACTGCTAACAGAGGGAGCCAGACGCACACGGAGGGGCAGAGAGTTCCAGAGTTTTGGGGCTGCATAAGAGAAGGCACGCTCGCCCCGTGATTTGTACAACACTAAACACAGGTGGCCCCTGTGAGCCATTTTTGCCTTAAAACCAGTGTTTGTGTTGTGTGAGCAGTACTACCACAGCTAATCAAAAACCCATGCAGGGTAACACATGCAAACGCTGAAGCACTCGCTGCAGAAGTGACGGACACACATTTAGTTTCTGCTGTTTTTCACACTCACACCAATGTTGTGATATCAGCTGTGGGTCCGTTAGCTCATTTTTCACTGGCTGCAGCTCAATGTGGCTCATGTGAAAGTGAAGGAAACAATAGATTGGCTATGTAGCTGGGGGTGAAAATAAAAATAAAAAAACTAGATGAAAGGAAGCTTGGATGTTTTTTTTTGTCAACTTCACAGATCAAGCTGATGGGTTGTAGAAGCCTGCGGCTCGGCACACACGGCAAAAGGAAGAAAATACACTTTTCCGCATCTGTTGTGTTGTCAATATTTACGCAAATAGAGATATTAGACGTGAAAATGAATGAGTCGAAATGAGAAGGACCCAAAAGCGGTGTTTCATTAGCAAAAATAAAAGCAAAGGGGGCTGCAGGAGCAGGAGGATCTAAACTTGACAGAATCAGAGCTGGACTCAAAAGTGGGTTAACAGGAGGGCATGGAGCTAGGATTGGGACAATATTCAATGTAACTTGTACCAAGTTTTGTAACTTGGAACATGTTTCATGACATGTAACTTAGGATTCGTAACTTGTAACTTTAGTTTTCTAACTTGGTCGTCTTCGTCTTCCTCCGCTTATCCGGGTCCGGGTCGCGGGGGCAGCATCCCAACTAGGGAGCTCCAGACCGTCCTCTCCCCGGCCACCTCCACCAGCTCCTCCGGCAGGACCCCAAGGCGTTCCCGGACCAGATTGGAGATGTAACCTCTCCAACGTGTCCTGGGTCGACCCGGGGGCCTCCTGCCGGCAGGACATGCCCGAAACCCCTCCCCGGGGAGGCGTCCAGGAGGCATCCTGACCAGATGCCCAAACCACCTCAACTGACTCCTTTCCATCCGGAGGAGCAGCGGTTCTACTCCGAGTCCCTCCCGAATGTCCGAGCTCCTCACCCTATCTCTAAGGCTGAGCCCGGCCACCCTACGGAGGAAACTCATTTCGGCCGCTTGTATCCGCGATCTCGTTCTTTCGGTCATTACCCAAAGCTCATGACCATAGGTGAGGATTGGGACGTAGATGGACCGGTAAATCGAGAGCCTGGCTTTCTGGTTCAGCTCCCTCTTCACCACGACAGATCGGCTCAGCGTCCGCATCACTGCAGACGCCGAACCAATCCGCCTGTCGATCTCCCGATCCCTCCTACCCTCACTCGTGACCAAGACCCCGAGATACTTAAACTCCTCCACTTGAGGTAGGACCTCTCCCCCGACCCAGAGTTGGCAAACCATCCTTTCCCGTTCAAGAGTTTTCTAACTTGTAATTCTCAATTTGCACTTGTATTTCATGTTTTGTAACAGGAAAATTTAATTTTGTTCACGTATTTTTTATTTTGTAAAATCAAACTTTTATTTTGTACATTTACTACTCATTTTGTAACATCGAACATTCATTCAGAAACATGAAACTTTCGGTTTTCACCCAGCAGACGTCCAAAATAAAAAAAAAATCAATGTACACGTTTGAAATCAAAACTGTCCAAACACACATTTCATTCTACAGGTACAAACCTCAAATCTACAGTGTTACAAATCATTTTGTCTCAATTCTAGCTTGGGTGGGAGGAACTTGGGTGGAACCAATGAGAGCACGAGTCTTAGCTACCAATCACGTTTCTCAAATTCCTGTCCAATCATTGGGAGAGGAGGGCGGGGTTCTGTCGGAGCTGCAGAAATGTTTCCTGTTACAAAACAAGAGATACAAGTACAAATTGAGAATTACAAGTTAGAAAACTAAAGTTACAAGTTAGGAATCCAAAGTTACATGTCATGAAACATGTTCCAAGTTACAAAACTTGGTACAAGTTACATTGAATATTGCCCTAATCCTATCTCCAGAGGAGTGCAGGGAAAGACAAAGACACCAGCCCGGATCTGGCACGGAACGCCTGGAAACCTGGGAGGGAGTAGCTAACACGGAGCAGGTAACGAAGGGAACCGACTCGGAAATAAAAACAAAAATCATTCTCGCAGAAATGTTGCAGTGAAAAGACTTCTGAAGGATATGAAAGTGAAACCCACAACACAAACCCTTAATAATAATGTCACATCTCTGCTGGTGGAGTCGCACTTTTGTAGAAATAAAATTTCAGCTTCCTTTTTGAAGACGATACAGAAAACAATGTTTATATTTAATATATTTAAATGTAGTCATCAGCACAGCTGGTCAGGTTTGGTGTTTCTACGCCACGATGGCATAAGCACAAACAGGTTCACGTTTATAGACCCTTTTACTACCTACGTCATCAAAAGTTGCGCGCGCAGCCTGGCAACGAGAGTGAAGGCTTCCTCATTCACACTCGATACCAAAACAGCGTTTTAAACCCTTTGTTTTGAAGTTCTGAGCACATAAAAATGTCGGGTTGTTGCGTGTATGGATGCCAGAATCGCTTCTCTTCATGCAGTGGACTGAAACTTTACAGAATTCCGAAGGGAGCACATCCATTTCAACAAAATGGGAGGCGTCTGTGGCTGCAGGCCATCAAAAGGGTTGATGAAAACTGGACGGAAAACACGATCCGAAATGCTCGAGTTTGTTGCGCCCATTTTACATCAGGTAAGGTAATTATGTTCTTCTTCAGTGGAGCTGGTTCTACATTTTTCCTGCTCAGGTCTTTCCATGCACATGCCTGAGATGTAACTGCAGCCTTTTCCGTTTTTCCCATCCTAACACAAAGCTCAACTTTGAATAAAATTGCTGCTGCGTGGCTGCAGCATGACCCAAGTCTGGAACATCAAAATGACAGAATTACACAAATTTATGCGCTTTATTTCATGCTTCAAATTAACATTTCATTCTAATTCATCTGTATTTTCCCACTGCATATTAGTATAAACTGTATTTCTCTAAAATTAACACGATTGTACTCTGAGCACGCTAAAAAAAGAAACCTATGCTATACTCCCCCTGCCATGCAGGTACAGTTGGCTGTGAAGACGTAGTTCTCTGGTTTGTTTACTACGACCCAAGCCTCGTACGTAGCAGTCTTGTGTCCTTGTCTTTGGCTAGGAAGGACTTCTACCTTCAAGACACAAAACTCAGAGTCTATGTCGTGATATTTTACTTTCTGTACGTGGCCACAGACAACATAGTTGTATGCAAATAACGATTTGTATGCCCGTAGCTTCTCACGTGTGTACTTACTGGGCCTCTCCACTAAAAACGTATATATATCGGGCCACTGGACATCTGGCCACGCACCTACACCTTCCACCCATTCCGTAATGCCACAGGGATCCGGGAGTCTGTTGCCATTCGTTAAAGTGAGTTTACTAATATAACATTCAAGATTTGCCGGTGATAACCCCGCAGCGTAGCTTGATAAAGCCTGAAACAACGCCATTCTCTGTTGCCAAGCTGCGCGCGCATTCTCGCTGACGTCATATTGTTTACAAACAGTAAAAGGGTCTATTAACGTATCGTCTTATTAACAACTGTTGTTTTGTTTTTCCAACCCATTCAGAATAAGTTATTGAGAAGTTATTGAGTGTTTGGCACACAAAAAAAAAAACATTCAGATATGGAATCAATCCAAATCTACTTTTTACGATCTACAAACAAACAGCGTGTCCTAATTCTTCTGAGTTTATAAAACTCTAGGTGAAAAATAGCCAGGGCTAAAAATGGTATACCAGGACACACAGCTACAAACAAATCAAACGATGGCATATTCAGTGGATCTAATGGGTAGAAAACATGTTTATGAAGTTTGTTGCTCTAAATCACTCTCGCGTGAATCAATGTTATCAGTTTTGCTCTCAAAGTTTCAGTACCTTCCAGAATGAGCCGCTGCAGGGTTTTGTCACTTTAAGAAAACAAGCTGGAGCTGACCACACACACCCATCCCATGCTCAGACTGCTATTGGCTGAGAAGCTCTGATATCTGGGAGAGGCTCTGAGTAAAGCTGATGCTCCTAAAGCATCAACAACTCCTTGCGAGGTGTTTCTATTCTAATTCCCCCATTTGTGACATCACAAATGAGTTCTTTTTGAAAAGGCTCCGTTAAGGTAGATAATACCTAAAATCAAACAAAGACAGAAAATGGATGGATGGATTATTTTCCCGTTTGAGACCCACATGGCAGCACAAAAGGATGAAAAATGAAAATGGGAGCTTTGCTTGATTGGCCCTCTTTAAGGGAACTGCAGGATAGCACAAACAAAGAAAAACAATGGACCAAGTAGCAAAAATCACGAAGACAAAGTGACGGTAAAAAACGAACCGTAAAGAAAGGCAGAGTCGGTGGAAAGGAAAAATAACTGAAAAAATATCAAAACTGAAAGGTGAAGCGCACCTGTTATTGGCAGATTACAGAGAAAGAGGTGCAGGAGCGCGAGGCCACGGCACTGCATAGCTGGAGCCAGCGCAACGGGACAGAACGACAAAGACAAAGACAGAAAGAGCGCAGGAGTGTGTTAAGCCCCGGCGTCGCAGACATGCGTTACAAATCCCCAGGGAGCCGGTGGCAGATCAGTACAGGATCAATGTGCTGCACCTCAGCAGGGACACAGCCCTCTGCTTCCATCCCTACACACCGTTCATGAGTGTGTATTCATGCACGGGCATGTGTGGAGTCGGAGCTGAAGTGGAATGGGAATGGGAGGTCTTGAGCAGGAAAAACCGACACTGCTGCATTAGGATGTTAGTCAACAGACGGCTCCGACAACAGAAATACATACGATCACAGGAGAAAGGTGACCAACCAGCATGCAGTAAGATGCAAGAGTGGAGATGAAAAAGCCCCTCATCTCCCATCACAACCATTCGAGAGAGAAGCACAGCACTGACCTGAGATCAGTGTTTGGGGAGACCATGATCCTGTAACTGAATCTTATTAGAGCGTTAAGTCATTACTGCATGTACACACAGAGGCCCCACAATGCAATTAGCCATTAGCTCATCACGCTAACAAAGCATGGCTAATTAGTAGATCTCAGACGCAAAGGGAGCAGAACAAAACATATTTAAGACCCCATCAACACTCTTGCTGATAATCAAGTGTCAGGTGTTTATTAGATGCTTTTTGAGCTGTATTTGTAGATCAGTTTCAAACGAAAGGAACCACACGAGAGAACGTAAAAAATACAAAATCAAGAATCCAAAAAAGTCTGTAAGCATCAAGAGTAAATGTCTTAAAAATGTTGTTCTGGTCAGCAAATCCTGTGTGTTGCTGTTGCAGGCATGGAGGTGCTGAGGCGTCTGGCAGAACGCTGGGCGTGTTGGCGTCCGAAACGCCAAAAGGAGTGGGCTAGGCTGGGTCCACTCTGGGAAGATCACAGCAGAAGGCTGACAAGAGCTGAGAAATCTGGGAGAAATCTCATGCACACACACACACACACACACACAGACGTACGCACGCACACACACACACACACACAAACATGCACACACACACACACACACGCATGCACACAAACACACATACACACACGCAAACATGCACACACACACACACACACGCATGCACACAAACACACATACACACACACAAACATGCACACACACACACACACACGCATGCACACAAACACACATACACACACACAAACATGCACACACACACACACACACACACATGCACACAAACACACATACACACACGCAAACACAAACGCATGCACGCACGCACGCACACACACATGTGCACGCACGCGCACACACACGCGCACACGTGCGCACGCACGCACACATGCACACACACAAACGTGCACACACACACACACACGGATGCACACAAACACACATACACACACGCAAACACAAACGCATGCACGCACGCACGCACACACACGTGCATGCACACGTGCGCACGCACGCACGCACACACACACACACAGACGTACGCACGCACGCACACACACATGCACGCACGCACGCACGCACACACACTAACACACACGTGCACACACACAAACACACACATGCACACACACACACAAGCATGCACACACACACAGACACACATACACACACACGCATGCACGCACACACACACGTGCACACACACGCACGCACACACACACACACACGTGCACGCACGCACACACACATGTGCACACACACATGCACACGTGCACACACACACGCATGCACACACACACGCACACATACACGTGCATACACACACACACACACACACACGCACGCGCACACATACATACACGTGCACACACACACAGACACACACACACACGCACGCATGTACGCCATCATTTTTTAGAGAGTACTGACTAATAGTTGGTGTCACCTAAAGAGAGCCTTCCAAAGGTGAAAACCCGTACACACACATGCCACATGGCACGTGGACAGTCAGAAAGACTCGTATCCATAACGACGCGTGACAAAAGAACTGGAATGAGACACAGCACCACTGCCATTCATTAGAGAGAATCATATTTTATGAATCATTTCTCAGGAAGTAAGTGCAGCACTGACCCTCCAGCCCCACCCCAGACAGACAATGTCAAATATACTAACACATATAAATCAGGGCATAGACCAGACCAGTCCGGGCTGGGAGCAACATCACCCTATAGCAACCCACCTTAGCAACCCATGCACAGGCCTGCAGAGGTGGTGAGGTTACTGGAGCAGAACTGGGCCTGGGACAATGGTGAGAAGAATACACTCTGGTTTTTGTGGGTAGGTGCGTCCTCTCGTTGCAGTAGGGTAAGCTCGTCGTGGTGTACAACATGCAGACTCTAGACCTGACAAGCGCTACGTCTGACGCTCCTGTATTTCCTTGATATAAATCATGGCTGATTAGAGCCAATGAGGACCCTGTTTCGTTTCTGGAGCGCCACACGTATTGGTTACCAGGTCGTGGGTCGTTAGGGACAGGGTGGGGTTAGTTTGAGGCTGCATTAGGATCATATACAAACTCAGGCCTGCGCTAGACTGGACTGGACTCTTCAATGCATGCCTTTGACTAAAGAGAAAATCTAATAAATCAAAGCCGATTAGGACAAAGATGCAAATTAAAAACTGAGCGGGCCAGCAAGGTAAAACAAATTGAACGTGACTACTCTAAACAGAAACTGATGAATGAGGGAAGGCAGGACGGCACAAGAGAAGACACACAACAAACGGAAAAGACGGGCAGCTCAAAACAAGCTGAATATTCATGGTGAAAGCGCTCGGCTCCCCCAGGTGGACAAAATTTTACACTAAGGACATTTTCAAAAAGTTAGAGAAGCAATCGAATGAGCGTGGAGCCTTTGCAAAGCCCGCGTGGGACAATAAGACTACTTGAGATGTTGATTTGAACTGCAGTTGAGTGAGTGTTAGCGGAGGATGAGGATCATTAACCTGGTGATTGTGTGTTAAATATGCATGCACAGCAAATGTGTGTGTGTGCATTTTTTCAGAAACTGCAGGGGATGAGAAACAAGCACAAGGGAGCGTTGCAAACTCACGCTGCAGTGTACCATCGATTGGAATTCATGCAATACATCATCTCCCTGCTTAGCATGGCACATTCACATTCAGTATGCGCGTATTGATAAAGTTTCAGCTTGTTTCAGGCCAGCGGTGATAAACAGCTTCTGGGACTGCATGCAAGCGAGCACAAACTGATGTTTACTTTTAAAATCATTCAAACTCTAAGGCATGGGTGGGCAATCCTGGTCCTCCAAGGCCGCTATCCGGCATGTTTTTGTTGTTTTCCTGCTCCAACACACCTGATTCCTGGATGAATCACCTGTTCTGCAGCTCATCAGGCTCTGCAGTAGCCTGTTAATCATCAGCAGATTCAAACCAGGTGTGTTTCAGCAGAGATAAAACAACAAAATTGTGGATAGTGGCCCTCAAGGACCAGGATTGCCCAACTCTGCTCTAAGGTATCCAGTGGTACCCCAGTCCAGCCTAGAACTGCACTGACAGCAGACATGCCTCCACCCCTCAGCACTCCTCCAAAGTGATTTTCTATTTTTTTTTTGTCACTTTGCGTTTATTAAAGTCAGGAGTAGACGATATTTGACGGGTGCTTCAGAGAAAGCGAAGGACATTATGCTATATTACCCAGCAGGCACCAGATGATGGCGGTGCAGAGGACACTATGGCAACGCCATTAAAACTGCCATGGCAACACCATAGCAACTGTGGCCCCACTTGCTCGCTGGTGGTGGGGTGCAGCCCAGACTTGCTACAGTGGTGTGGTCGTCAGATGCACACTTCAGTCACATCAGCAACAGTAACATTGTTCAGTAATTGGTTTATCAGTCAGTGAACTGATCATCATCATCATCATCATCAACAATCAGTCAAAAGGAGCAAGAACACAGTATCTACTGGTCTCTGTTTTTTGCTAAGTGAGAGACAGACGGAGAGATGAGCTGATTTAAAAAAAAACAATCAAAGGAAACAAATTTAAAGAGCAAGTCACCCCCTACAAGAGACTTACTTCACTCCCACTTCCTGTTTGAAAAATGCAACAAATGCTGTTGCCTAGCAGACCGAGAGGGCGAAGCCGCTAACAAATACACACACAGGCTCACAGCGACATTGTGACATCATATGGTACCAGCTAACGTTATAGGGCACCTCTTAGCCAATAGCGATGGCAGATTTAAATTCTAATGCAGTGAAGAGTTTTTACCTGACAACGGCGCAACACTGACAGTTTTAGGCAGAAAAAATTTGAATTTTAACTAAAATCCACTAAAGTTCCAAATTATTGACTACACGTGTCTGCAGCACGATAAGACACTCGTTCATGTCGTTTATCAGCAAAAATAAAGTTGGTTTGGGGGTGACTTGCTCTTTAAGACCAACGAACGGGTCGGTTAAAGAGCAAGTCACCCCCAAATAAACTCTTTTTTTCTGATAAACTATAAATGTGTGTCTAATCGTGCTGCAGACACGTGTAGCCAATAGTTTTGCACTTTAGTTAAAATTTAAATTTTCTGCCTAAAACTGTCAGTGTTGCGCCGTTGTCAGGTAAAAACTCTTCACTGCATTAGAATTTAAATCTGCCATCGCTATTGGCTAAGAGGTGCCCTATAACGTTAGCTGGTACCATATGATGTCACAATGTCGCTGTGAGCCTGTGTGTGTATTTGTTAGCGGCTTCGCCCTCTCGGTCTGCTAGGCAACAGCATTTGTTGCATTTTTCAAACAGGAAGTGGGAGTGGAGTAATACTCTGGTAGGGGGCGACTTGCTCTTTAACAAAGAGGTGTGGCCGTACGGGACCGAAGTCGAAACGAGATGTAGATGGTAAACGAAAAAGCAGGAGACGGTGGAAGAGAGGTGGGATGAGGACCACGTGGACGAGTAACAGCAGAAAATGTGGACAGGTGATGTTAGGTAATACCAGAGTGATGGACTGATAGCCATAGTAGATACAGATGAATAAAGAGTTTTGACTTTTACTCGTCTTTTTTTGTCACAGGCACTAATGTCTTCACAGTCATATAGGAGGAATCAAAATTCAAAAATGATCTCAGTGTCTAGAAGCGCTACAAAGCTAAAACATTTAAAACTATTTCATCTAACACTTCCTCCCAACATACCAAACTTAACTAATATAGATATATATACCTGTACGTATATATATGTATATATTTATTTGTACATATATATTTCTTCATAGATAAATGATAGAATTCAAATGATGATTGAGTACAATAAAATATCTCAGTTAAATCACAGTATAACATGGTACATTCTCAAAAACATCGTATATTTCAATAGATTCTTTTTTTTTCTCAGCGTAAAATCAAACGAATCCGAACAAAATAGGCTGGAGGGTTTTTAAGAGTTCTGTTCATGCAGTCACAGACTTCAGCATTAGTGCCTCAAAACAAACCAGTAACGCTTAATGACACCAGGTTTAAGCCCTGTAGATCGGTTGAAAATAACTGTGTCCCGTTACACAGGAAACAGTGGAACTGTTGCCATGGTTTCCACTGCTGGGGTGCAGAGCAGAGCAAGCTAACTATCTGACCCAATAGGCCCTGGTTCCTAATGCTACGGCTGACCTACGCGACCCTCCCACCGCAAATCTGGGCAATTCATTCCACTAAACATGCAACGAGTCTGGGGCTTTTTCCAAAGAGGACGGGGAAAAGAGCAAAAGCATTTCTCTAAAAACACGTTTTTAAAAATCACCCAACTGAGACTTAGAAAGAAAGCCATCCGTGTGCAGATAAAAGGTACAGTCTGGCCTCAGAGAGGGGCGGAGGAGTGAAAAACGGCGGAGCGAAAAGGTCGACTAACCCTCCGATCTGTGACGACATGCACAAACACAAAGCACAGCCCCTCACACAGCAGGTCAAGCCCCTCCCCTTCTCCGTCGGACGTCACAACAGCATTCAGAACAAGAACGGAAATAAACAAAGCTACAACGTAAGTAGGTGTTCTTCTGCTACATCGCTTCAACGCTACATTCAACTACAACGGACGAACGGCTGGGCTGTGGCTGGTCTTAGTGTGAGACATGAAGTCATGGATGTCGGCACGGAGAAACAGAAGATGGCTTTTGGTGCAAGAAGGTACAAGGCTACGTATCCCCACATGTAGCATATTTGTTTTTATTTACCACCTAAATCCACCTATTAACACCCACGTCTGGCCAAACGAGCTCGTAAAAGTCTTCGTTAACTGATTCAAACAGCAAATCTGATGTTAAATCCACAACAAAAGCAGCAGTAGCGATGCGCCCCTGCATCCCTGTCACATTGAAGGTGGGAGTATTGCTCAAAGTCAAACAGTCGTCTGATAATCCTGATCATGTGACTCGTCACCGACTGTTTCAGCTGCTGCTTATGCACCTGGAAACATTCACAGTATGTCACCCTGTCTCGTTAAGGGGAGGAGACGCGTGTCTTGGTGTTTTACCATTAAAACCTCGGCTACAGTCAAATTTATGGTTTGCAACACCACGGGAAAAGCTATATCAGTTACCTGGATTGTGCATTTGCAACTGTGGCACACACGACTGGAAAAGACAAGGAGGAATTGTGCTTCACTTAATCCATCATCCACAACAAGAGTGGCAACGGCGTATCGCCTCCTAAGAGGGCTTTAAAATCCTGACTGAACACTTCCATAAAAATAAATACGTTCACAGCTGCACACCACTTTCTATCGTGTGGAAAAAGATTTAAACTGACCACGAGCTTCCTGCATGACAGTCTCAAAAACGTCTTTAAATATTATGCAGCCATCTAGTGCCAATTACAGATATTGCACTAATCACCCCCCTGGATCCACTCACATGAGGGCGGGTTATGGGTTGTTCACACGTGGCGAGAAAATCTGAGACTTTTATCACAAAATTTGAACGTAAAAAGCTCTCGAGTGGAAATCTGGGGCTGCTTTTAGATCATTCCCACGTCCAACACTAGCCACATCCAGCCTCCTATTAAAAGACGAACACGGTCAGAAACATTTCGACTGAATAAAGAAACGGATAAGGAGAGAAGTCTGAAGACGAAACAAAAGAAAAGACAGACATCAAAAGAAATTCTGCTACATGTCTTTGTTGACGCTGTTCTTATTGTTTTTCCTCGTTTATCGTTTTCCGTTCGGACTCTTTGACAGTCGGTACGATTTTCCATTTTCAAACTGGGTCGAGGAAAAAAAAAAGGTTCCTGTGTTCATCTGACTGGTTAAAAGTGTTTCTATTAAAACGTGACATCATCGAGATGGTCCTGGGGTAGAGCTAGATGGGTCTGATGGTGCCGTGAGGCCAAAGGGCAAATACATAGCACTGTGCTCACTGTCCGTGGAAAGGTGGTCAGGCAGGCAGCGCGGGAGAGAGGTGACTGCATTGCTTTTCTTAAAAAAGGGAAGAAGAGGGTTTCTCCGACACCAAGAAGCAGTCCACCGGTCCGGATCAACGGCCAACAGAAACCAGGACAGGAAGCCAGACTCTACTGACCAAAGGTGGGTCTGTCCTCATCCCACCGAGGTGTGTGTTCAAAGCCAGAGGGAGGGAGACGTTTGGAGCATTTTGTGTGTGTGCGTGTGTGTAAGTGTGCGTGTGTGCATGTGCAAACATGACATCATTACTCACAGGTTGGCGACTACTGTTATCCACAGTTGTGACTCGCGTAGGGGAGGAGAACCGAAGATGACATCACGAAGCTCATTTCTGAGCGCAGGAGAAGTTCTGGGGCTGCTGTCCCTGGTGATGCAGCCTCACCTTCACTCTCGTCGTCATGGGAACCATCCAGACGGACGTAGCTCACCCTGGTTTGGCATCTCACTGTCGCCCTCATGAGAACGCGTACAATTGAGCTGGTGGTAGTAGTGTTGCTCTCACCGAGGGTAGAGTCAGCAATGGAACTGCTGTCCAGATGAGTTCCTGTAGTGATGGTTGCTAACTGATTGCTCGTGGTTACCAGGGCAGCCATTTCTCTGGTGTCATCCCTGGTTCCAGCTGCCGTGGAATCATGGTTTTCAACAGCACGGGTGCTCGCTCCCACGTCTCCCTCTCTCCTCTCCCCCTGTCATACCTCACTCTCCAGACTGGAGAAGTGGGCTGAACCTCGACGCGAACACAGACTTTTGGCTTTGAGGGGCAGGTGGGGAGAGTAGAACCTCCGTGGCTGCGGCACAGAGCGCAGTCTCTGATACTGGAGTTTGGCACTGGCTGAAGCCTGAGCCTGGCCTGCCATCCCTACCCCTGCCGGGGGTGAGACTGAGGCTGAAGAGGGTGGAGGGGGGATGGTCATCGGTAGAGACGTGGGAGACAAGGACGGCTGCTGTGGTGGCGATGGCGAAGGCTGTGGTTGATGTTCTGTAGGCTGCGTGTTGAGGCTGAGGTTAGACTGGCTGCCTGATTTGGCTTGATTGGAATCGGGTTTGGGAGGCAGAGGTTTTGGACGTGGGCCCCCGCTGAAGCTGTGGCAGTGGGGTAGAAGCTCTTCTTGGCTACGGGAAAGAGCTGAGGTTCCTCTCTTGGAGTGGGAGGTGTGTGAGCGGATTTGGGGGTGTGGATAAGGGTGTGGTTGAGGATAAAGGCTACAGGAACACACAGTTGATCGTCCTGCTTCGTCCGATCTTTCCCTACTACGTCCTTTCCTCTTCCTTCCACCACCCTTCCACTTTTTCTCCCCTTTCACAGGAATTTTGTCCATAGACCAGTATCGCCTCGGTGGAGGGAACACTGTCGGAGGTGGTGGCCACTGTGTACCCAGTCCGCCGCTTCCCCCCCCAGACGCCCACCCAACACCATGTCCTCCCCAGAAATCAGCACCGATCCAGCCCTCCGCACGGGTTCCAAGTAAAGAATCCTCCCGGCTGTTGATGCTGCCTCCTTTCTCTCTTGAAGGGTAGGTACCAAAGAACCACCCCCCGCCACCTATGCCCCCTATCCCAGTACCGTTGTCCCCTGCCCCCTGCTCCCAGTATCTTTCAAAACGGCCAAACTCTCCTGAAGAGCCCTCGTCTGAGTAGCTGTCGTCTACCCTGGCCCTGTCCCGCTCTGACTCAGACACAGCCCCCCTACCTATTCTCCTTCCCCTTTCCTCCACCCGTTCCCTTACTCTATCCCTCTCTTCCTCATCCTCATCATCGTCATCATCATCTTCGTCTGAGTCCCACTCATGGAAGGACAGCCCTTCTCTTGTCTGTGCTTTCTCTTTTTCATAATGCATTAACAAAGGACGGCGCTCTCCAACTCTATTACCGTCATCTCGATCCATCCCTCCACTTTTTCGCCTCTTGCAGGAAGGGAGGAGCGGGTGTAGAGAGATTGGTGGAGTATTTGAGTCATCTCCTCTCCCGTTCATCCAAAATTTAACCGATGCAGGGAACTTATTGGGGTTGGGGTAGCGTTTACTGGGGGTACGATGTCTGGAACGAGAGTGCGAGGATTTGGGACGCCTCTCCCTGCTTCTGCCACTGTCTTCATCATCCCTGTCATTGTCGTCCTCCCCCCCTTCTCTCCTGCCTCTTTCCCTTTCTCCCTCCCATGAATCCCGACCTTTTTCACCAAATGTGCTACCATACTGGGCAGAAAATGAAGAGTAGTCTTGTATTCCTCCATCCCTCTCGCCCTCTGCATCCGCTTCTCTTTCAGCTTCTACATCACCCTCTTCTGGCTCCGACCGTTTCCCCCCGGTGGATTTCTTCCTTTTCTTCGTTTTCAGTGCCTTCTTCTTCTTTTTTTTCACCTTCCTGCGCTTTCTCTCTCTCTCGCGCTCTCTTTCTCTCTCCTCTCGCTTTTTCCTCTTTTTGCTCTTTTTCTTTTTCTTCTTCTCTTTCTCCTTTTCTTTCCTCCTCTTCTTTTCCCTTTTTTGTCTCTCAGCATCTCCACCTGTCCTACTCCTCTCTCTTTCACTCCAGCTTGCCCACCACTCTTGAAGCTGAGACAGCTGACTCCCCCCTCTTTCCCTCCCTCGTTCTCTTTCTCTGTCACCCCAAGATGTCCGTGGTTTCCTGGGGGGTATTGGTGGCGGCAAGCGGCCGTGGCTGAGTGAGCGAGGCCGGATGATTGAACGTTCCCTCTCTCGCCCTCTCCCGAGGAGTAGGCTCGACTCTTCTGTCAGCTCTTCGTCTTCATCGTCCTCGTCGTCTTCCTCGTCCAGTCCTCCAGCCTTGTCTCGTGTGCTCCTGGAGGAGCTGTAGGAGTAGGTGGGGGAGGTGGAGCGAGAAGATGTGGCGGATGAAGACGTGGATGTTGATGTTGTTGTTGATGTAGAGGACGACGATGTGTAGTGCAATGATGCAGAAGGAGAAGGAGGGGTATAGGAGGGACTGAGAGGGACTGGTATAGGAAGTGAGAGTGGAGGAGAAAGGGGTCGTGCCCTCCTTCCTCCTCCTTCCCTCACACCATCTCTTGCTCCGCCCCTCCGCCCCAGTGGTAGAATGTTCTCGTACAGTGGCCCTCCGGGCTCTTTGGGTTTCTTGGGCCTGCGCTTCCTCCAGAAAGATGAAGGGAGAGGGGGAGAGGGGTGTGGCAGTGGAGGTGTAGGAGGCAGAGGGGCCTGACTCTTAGGAGGCAGTCTGGGAGTGCCCAGAGCTTTTACAGGCCCTTTCCCCTGACCTCCACTGCCACCTCCCCCCACCTTCTTCCCCACCCCGTGGTCCATGCCCTTTTCTGAGTAGAAGGCCACACTGGCTGGAGGGGGTTGAGGGTGGCCCCTGGGTATAGTCTTGGGGGTCTGGGACCCTGCTTGCTGCTCCATGCAGGACCCCAGTCCCTCAGGGTCAATGGGACCATAATATCTCTTATAACCATCGAGTCCTCCACCCCCTCCAGCAGTTGAAGGCCAGTTTGATGGAACTTTCTGAGCAAATGGTCCCATGTCAGTGACGGCCCCTCTTACAGCCATGGGGTTAGTGGCTGTAGCAGACTTAGGCAGCCTCCACCGATCCACAACAGCCAATCTGCGGTCAGGCCGGGGCAGAAAGGTGGAGCAAGGGAGGGGCGCACCAGCCATGGGAGTATTGGAAGAGCCCAGTCCTGTCCCAGAATGCACCACAGTGGGAGGCGAGCCTGGTAGAGGAGTTTTGTAAACAGGCTGCGACTGCTGCTGTTGCGGCTGTTGCGCCAGGGCTATGGCTGGGTTGGTCACGGTCGCCGAGACCACGTGTGGCTGCGACGAGACAGTAACCATCGCTGTGTGGTGGTGTGAAGTTAAAGACTTAGGGCCACCTGGTGCAGTTTCATCCTCAAAGTTGCAGCAGCTGTACATGCCCTGGGTGAGGAGAAACATCCACGTTAGCCATTTCACAAAGAAAGGCTTCACGTAGCCACACACATTACAGTTCACAAAGTCTTCGGAGACTTCTTCAAGTGCAAAACTACATCAGAACATGCAGTGTGAGAGGGCCGCTACAAGTATCACAGCGTAGCAACAAACATACGTGGAGTGAAGCTGAAAGAGAGCATGCTGGGTAAAAAAAAGTCTAATCCCAAAAATCTCCTGCATTGAAAATAAATGCCAGATTGACATTTTGTTTTGCATAATTTCTATTTATAGTACATTGTGTAACTGGCACAACTGCATACAGAAGTGAATAAATGACAGCGGTGGGGAAAGGTAAACAATAACCGGAGCTGTAATAATAACACGCAAACGGTATATGGGTGGTTTCTGTCAAAATAACAGTCAAAAGAAAAGGATGGATGAATTCATCTGGAATTATTCTAATAGACCTTGATAACATTCACACTTGTTAACAAATGGTGGTTTGAAATGCAGAAAAACAACTTGGTCACATTCATAATGAAGCTCTTACCCTGCTGATTGCTAAGAGGAAGTCCAGTTTGCCTGAACTTGTAGCCATGCAATGTCGCAGTTTCCAATAGACTAAATGTTCCCAGGCAAACACCAGCAAACTGAGGCCCATAGCCACCAGCAGCATGTAGAAGACCCCAGCCATGTTGTCAATGTCCAGTTTACTGCTCATCACCTCAATTTTGTCATTATGGCAGATCCCTGACAGCCAGAGGCGCTCCAGCATCTCAATCTCATCTGAGGAGGAAAGCAGATGAGTCGGGGTGAGCAGAGGGATAAAGATGGAAAATGGAGTCAAAGCAGGAGGGAAAAAAAAACAGGAATGTTAAAGACCAAGTTCTCTTGTTTTACCAAAACATGCAGTAGCCAAAAATCCAGATGGACCAGCAGAAGGAAAACAATTTAGCTCTGCAGGTCGGGCTCAAACCTCGGCAGGCCTGAGCAGTCTCGTCTCTCGCCAATCACAGCGCTCTATCGGTTTGGTGGGCCAATCACAGCGCTCTATTGGTTTGGTGGGCCAATCACAGCGCTCTAACGGTTTGGTGGGCAAATCACAGCGCTCTAACGGTTTGGTGGGCCAATCACAGCGCTCTATCGGTTTGGTGGGCCAATCACAGCGCTCTAACGGTTTGGTGAGCCAATCGAAGCGCTCTGTCGGTTTGGTGGGCCAATCACGGCGCTCTGTCGGTTTGGTGGGCCAATCACGGCGCTCTGTCAGTTTGGTGAGCCAATCGAAGCGCTCTGTCGGTTTGGTGGGCCAATCATGGCGCTCTATCGGTTTGGTGGGCCAATCGCAGCGCTCTGTCGCTTTGGTGGGCCAATCACAGCGCTCTGTCGGTTTGGTGGGCTAATCGCAGCGCTCTGTCGGTTTGGTGGGCCAATCGCAGCGCTCTGTCGGTTTGGTGGGCCAATCGCAGCGCTCTGTCGGTTTGGTGGGCCAATCACAGCGCTCTGTCGGTTTGGTGGGCTAATCGCAGCGCTCTGTCGGTTTGGTGAGCCAATCGAAGCGCTCTGTCGGTTTGGTGGGCCAATCGAAGCGCTCTGTCGGTTTGGTGGGCCAATCATGGCGCTCTATCGGTTTGGTGGGCCAATCACAGCGCTCTGTCGCTTTGGTGGGCCAATCGCAGAGCTCTGTCGGTTTGGTGGGCCAATCGCGGCGCTCTGTCGGTTTGGTGGGCCAATCACAGCGCTCTGTCGGTTTGGTGGGCTAATCGCAGCGCTCTGTCGGTTTGGTGGGCCAATCGCAGCGCTCTATCGGTTTGGTGGGCCAATCGAAGCGCTCTGTCGGTTTGGTGGGCCAATCGCAGCGCTCTGTCGGTTTGGTGGGCCGACCGCAGAGCTCTGTCGGTTTGGTGGGCCAATCGCAGCGCTCTGTCGGTTTGGTGGGCCAATCACAGCGCTCTATTATCATCATCATCAAACTTTATTCCAGAAACTATCAGATCCATAGTAACAATAAAATTCAAAGACAGTCACATAAAATAATAAAAGAAGAATAGTAAAATACAAGAAGATGACATACAGGCAACAGCGCCAGGCTGGAAAATCAAACTACGTTTTGTGTTGGACACAATATTGTTGTCAGAAGCCATCACATGGCACATACATGTGTACATTATATTGTGAGGCATGGCAGCACAAGTAAAAATGCTTGCATCTGTAAACAACTGGCTGGCACTGGTCCATCTAGGTACTCTCAGCCCATCATTATATACCACCTGAAGTTTCTACAGGTTTGTACAATCAAATCAAATCAAAGATACTTTATTAATCCCAGAGGGAAATTAGAGTTTCAGTACACACAATTCAGAGATCAGACATACATGGGCAAGAGACATGACAAGAATTGGTGATTGTGGTCATTCGCAACCCTGAGTCGCGCTACCTTAACAGAGATAAGAGGGTTACATGAGGATTGGTTCAGGTGGAGGGAAAAAAAGGCACTTCACAGTTACCCTCCACCGGGAGGGCAGCTTTGCTCTGCAAAATAACACCTCAAATATATATGCAACAGACTTCAGACAACACAACATAAGTGTCCACTAGGTGGGGTGGTGGGTTGGGACTATCCCCACTTCAGTTCCTGCAGCCACGAAGCAGCCCATGTCATCTCAGTGTGGATAGGGGGAGGAGCATTGTGGGTTGGAGGGTTGCAGTGACCCTGGAACGTTTCAGCGGCCTTCCCGCAGTCCCGCCCAGGCTGGGATAGGAGACAGAGTTGAGTTGCCATAGCGACGGCACATTCCACATATCTTCTGAGGGGGGAGTTTTCGTTGTAGCCTTGCTGGCTCAAGGACGCCAGATTCCGATTAGAAATTGTTTGGGGCCAGACAGAGATAATTTCGTCTCTGTCTTTGAGTTTGTTGGTCCTCAACCTCTCAAAATCCCAATAATGGACATTAAACCATCCCAATCCGTGCTGACTCGTACACTCCATCCTTGATGGCATCCATCTTTTGTGCCAATGAATGAATCTCGGCTAAAGTTCCAAGCTTACGATTCATATCGACAATTATGTGACTTTGTTGATTCACAGCGCGGTGCAATCCATCTCTGAGCTCGGGGATCAGGCCAATATTCCTCGACAGCTCGTTAATTTTCCGGTAAGCCAGGAAGCCTCCAATGCCGATCAGCAGGAAACCCGACAACATCACCACGAATATCCACGCATCTTCAGAGTCCTCCACAGACAGCTGGTCTGTCCCGGAGGGGCATCCGGGAGCCCCTTCTCCCGTTCTCATCTTTGAAGAAATTTTATCAATCGCGTTGAGTGACCAACTGACGAGATCCATTTTAGTGAATTTCAGTTTCCAGAAAAAATGCAGAAGCAGCCGTGCACCCAGCACACACAGACAGACAAGGGCCTTGAGGATAACATATGGAGGAGAGGAGAAGAAAAGTGTCTGCACCTTCCAAGAGCCGGAAGAAGAAGTACTGAACTCTCAATGGACCCACAGATAAACTCCGTAGTGAGGTCTTGCTTTTAGCAGCTTCGCCACCTGAATTGCCTCAGACCAATCTTGAAACGGTGGCATTTGGAGTCAGTCATCCATGCTTTCATTACCACTCGCCTGGGCTATGCAAATGCCCTCCTAGTTAGTGTTCTGGTCTCTGCCCGGAATCGGTTGCAGGTCTTCCAGAACTCTGCTGCCAGGTTCTTGACAAATACGCACCGATGTAGCCATATTACCTCTGTCCTGTCACATCTTCACTGGCTCCCTGTCATTTTCAGAGTACAGTTTAAGTTATTGACTTTTGTCTTTAAAACACTCAACGACCTGACACCTCCCTATCTCTCTTACCTGCTCACTCCCTATGTACCCACGTGCACGTTGAGGTCGGCTGACCTCCTGCTGCTGTGCACGCCCCGGATGCGATACAAATTGCGGGGTGAACGAGCATTTGTACATGCTGCCCCAAAGCTGTGGAACTCTCTACCCATTATAGTTCAGCAGGCTCCATCATTGGTGGTTTTCAAATCTCACTTAAAGACCCACTTCTACGATCTGGCTTTTAGACAGTGACTGGTTTTAGTGTTTTAATGTGTTCTTATCTGTCATTCCTCATGTTTTATCTGCTTTTGATCGGTATTTTTATCTTCTGTTTTAGTTGCTTAGATTGGTCGTGTTTTGGTCCAGACTGTGCAGCACTTTGGGCAGCTCCCATGCTGCGTTTTAAATGTGATATATAAATAAACTATGCAGGCTACTTCTGTAGTTCCACCACAGGTGAGCTGTGTACAAGTTTTGCAGGAACGGGGCATATATCAAATTTCCAGATGAGCATACTGGCCCGGGCATATTGCATGCCAAACCGTCTGTAAATGTCTCTGTCATCTGACAGGTCAGCAGTGATGTAGTGACCCAGGTACTTTTGGTCGAATTTTTTTAGTTTGATGGGCAGGATCTTATTGCGACTGAACGAAAAAACAAAGAGGGCAACGACTAATTTGAAATGGCTTTGGCATCAAACTTTTTTGAGTCAAGAGCAGATGGAGGTTTTCTTCATTTAGAAAAAGGATGCATTTGCGTTTTTTTGACAGCGTATGGGAGACAGCCCCACAGACTGACATCTATAGTGGTGAGTATGTCACGTTCGTTGTCTAATAGCATGTACAGTAGACAGTTTGAAGATGGATTGTGTCCACACACTAAATTCACATATATAAGATGGCTTGCTAGACTAGTAGTCTAGTGTAAATGAATGTCATGAGAGTCAATTTATGTTGGAAAAAGGTTCTGGAGCGCCTGTTTCAGGAGCTAGAAGCGAACCGGGAGTACATCTCATTTCTGATTGGCTAACAGCAACTTGACTCGACCACTGGCTCCATTTGCTCCACAATGTTGTTTTATCTCCACAAATAACACAGGCCTGGAGGAGTTCTGCTGTATGGTGGAGTTGCTAATGCTAACAGTTAGCGTCTACAAGCCAAGATGTGCTCTGCTCTCTCCTGGATGCTAAAACAACAACAGCCTTCCCCGTCACAAGCCATGATGGGAGAGTCCATCCATCCATCCATCCATTTCGAGCTGCTTATCCAGAGTCGGGTAGCGGGAGCAGTAGCCTAAGCCGAGACGCCCAGACTTCCGTCTCCCCAGCTACTTGGGCAACTCCTCCGGGGGAATCCCAAGGCATTCCCTAGCCAGCTGAGAGACATAGTCACTCCAGCGTGACCTGGGTCTTCCTTTAGGCCTTCTCCCAGTTGGACATGCCTGAAAAACCTTGCCAGGGAGGCGTCCAGGAGGCATCCTGGCCAGATGCCCGAGCCACCTCAACTGGCTCCTCTCGATGTGGAGGAGCAGCAGGTCTACTCCGAGCCCCTCCCGGATGACCGATCTTCTCACCCTACCTCTAAGGGAGAGCCCAGACACCCTGCAGAGAAAACTAATTTCAGCCTCTTTTATCTGCGATCTCATTCTTCCAGTCACCACCCAAAGCTCGTGACCATAGGTGAGGGTAGGAATGTAGATCTACTGGTAAATTGAGAGCTTTGACTTCCGGCTCAACTCTCTCTTCACCACGACGGACTAGTCCCCTATCGATCTCACGCTCCAGCTTTCCCTCACACGTGAACAAGACCCCGAGATACTTAAACTGCTCCATTTGAGGCAGGACCCTCATCCCTGACCTGGAGAAGGCATTCTACCCTTTTCCAACTCAAGGCCATGGTCTCGAACTTTGAGGAGCTGATTCTCATCCCAATTGCTTCACACTCGGCTGCGAACCACTCCAGCGAAAGCTGGAGATCACGTTCTGATGAAGCCGACAGGACCACACCATCTGCATAAAGCAGAGACCCGATCCTCAGGCCACCAAAACGGATGCCCTCCACACCTTGGCTGCACCTAGAAATACTCAGGAGGGTCCATGGATGCTAATAGTCAGTGTGACGTAGATCTGTCGGGCTTTCTAAATCCGAGAGTTTCCCCTCGCTCATGCAAGAAATAAGGGTAGAAGACCATTTTCAGGTTCAGTCTGTATGTCAAACTCAGCCCGACCAATCATGCTTCAGAAATAACAAATAAAAAAACGCTTCTCTGTGAACTCAGCCTTCACGCAGGGTGTGACAAGGCTTTTAAAAGTGGAAAGGGATCACGTTGAATATGAGAAAGAAAAAAAGTGGAGCGATTTTGGAGTTATTTCAGGGTTCCTGGAATAAAAAGCTGACAATAAACCCTGAAGTGCAGCTATGCCGTCTTGCTTGTCGTCTGCTCATTATTCAAGGTGACTTCTCTTGGTCACAGGTCAGTAATAAAAAACACCGTTAGAAGTAACAAAGAGTGGGAAGGCAGAGGAGGAAAGAGATACAGAGTCTAAAACAATGAGGTGGCACCGAGAAGTAAAATGGCATTGACAACCTAATCTAAACATTGTAACCAAGAGTAAATGAGGAGAGGAGGAGACAAAAAGCCACAGTGATGGTTGGAGGGGCGAAATGAGCATGGACATGGGGGGGTGGGGGGTAATGAGAGAGTTGGGAAGAACGCCTCGGCATCCTTTCTCTGTCCACGGAGGTGTCGGGGGAAATGAGACGGACAGAGAGCGTTAAAGGGTGCTGAAGGAAGGAGAACAGAGATGGAGGACGAGAGGCTGAAATTGTGCCATTATGACAAAGAGAGAAACACTTCCCAGCTTGGAAGGGACGAGAAGACAGAATTTAGGGAGAGGGCTGATAGGCAAGAGAGGAAAACAGTCTGGGAGAGGAGATCATAATCATTTAATTGTACAGGAAGGAAGGTCCGAATCACCATCCAGGTGCGTCGCTACAGGGGATTCAAGATTCCCATCTTTAGAGCTAGCAGGAACAAGGCAGGGCTGCTTTCCTCACAGCTCTGCCTCTGTTCACCATCTCACTGGCTTAAGGAGA
>NC_091745.1:77123700-77143700 GCF_043380555.1 Nothobranchius furzeri | reverse complement strand
TGGAAAAGACACGGGATGGAAGCGGAGAGTGATGAGGATTATAAAGTTTAAATACAGACACACACAGAAAGCATGGCAGGAGGAGAAAGAATGGATGAAAAATAGAAACCAGCACAAAAGGGCAGCTGAGGAGGGAGAAGAAGGGAAAGATAAGTCCTAAAGAACAGATAGAGAGAGAGAGAGGAAGAATAAAAGCAGGAGCCTCTAATGTTTGGTGCACGCTGACGCCGGTTTATAGTTGTGGTGTCAGGGCAGGGTGGATGACGACGGAGGCTTTGGGATGAGGTAAATTGGGATTATTCAACACGACGAGGGATGGAGACTCCGCAGGAAAAGCGAGGAGGGGAAACGCCGCTCACACTGTGTGTGCGGAGATGGCTGAGAAGGTGCAGAGGGAGCGGAGAGAGGTGAGAGAATCTGAGCAGCGAAGCATGAAGTGTGACAAAAGATGTGAAATGTTAGTTGGAGTTGAAAAGAATGCCACCGTGGATGAGGGCCTGCTAGTGACAGAGTGAGAATATATTAAAAAAAATGATACGAAACCTCAAATAAAAGCACATCACACCTGCTGACAGGCGTTCCTGTGATCGCTGACGGAGTGTGTCGCATAAAAACTGCACCGGAATACCCAGACAGACAAAACTGCACATATGTAAACCCGGAATATTAAAGGTTCTGCAAGTGATCATTTAACCTCCCGAGGCCAAACAACTTCATCTGACCTGTTTTATCCAACAAGACTTGATTTTAATAAACAGTTAAGCTATTATTTTGTTTTTTGCTAATAATTGTTAAACTATAATGTATATTCCTGATGTTTATTAGGTCCTGCTCATCTCAGATAGCTAGGGGGGTCAGAGAATAACGCACAGCAAGCAAAAGCTTGGGTCTCGGGACGCTAAACTAAAGTTTGCATCGATGCTTTTGCTGTAGAAATGTTTCGATGTAGATTGTTAGCGGTGCAGAAGTGCATTTAAAGTTTTGGTGAGATCAAGCAACAAAACGGTAAGCAGTTCATAAAAACAGATTTTCATCAAAGCTTTGTCATCGTCGTCTTCCTCCGCTTATCCGGGTCCGGGTCGTGGGGGCAGCATCCCAACTAGGGAGCTCCAGACCGTCCTCTCCCAGGCCACCTCCACCAGCTCCTCCGGCAGGACCCCAAGGCGTTCCCGGACCAGATTGGAGATGTAACCTCTCCAACGTGTCCTGGGTCGACCCGGGGGCCTCCTGCCGGCAGGACATGCCCGAAACACCTCCCCAGGGAGGCGTCCAGGCGGCATCCTGACCAGATGCCCAAACCACCTCATCTGACTCCTTTCAATCCGGAGGAGCAGCGGTTCTACTCCGAGCCCCTCCCGAATGTCCGAGCTCCTCACCCTATCTCTAAGGCTGAGCCCGGCCACCCTACGGAGGAAACTCATTTCGGCCGCTTGTATCCGCGATCTCGTTCTTTCGGTCATTACCCAAAGCTCATGACCATAGGTGAGGATTGGGACGTAGATGGACCGGTAAATCGAGAGCCTGGCTTTCTGGCTCAGCTCCCTCTTCCCCACGACAGATCGGCTCAGCGTCCGCATCACTGCAGACGCCGAACCAATCCGCCTGTCGATCTCCCGATCCCTCCTACCCTCACTCGTGAACAAGACCCCGAGATACTTAAACTCCTCCACTTGAGGTAGGACCTCTCTCCCGACCCGGAGTTGGCAATAGGGTTGTCACGGTAACCGGTATAGCGGTAAACCCCGGTAAAAAAGTTGACAATAAAAATAACCGTCCAGTTTTTAATAAACTAAATTATCTCGGTGGGTTTACCGTGGCCGCGGTTTCGGCGCGATGACCCTTACCAGCCACCGTCGCTTCAGCTGAAGTTCCCGCGGCGCGCACTTTTTAGTTTGCAACGGCACCAAAACGTTGAAGCTGAAATAATGGCCGAAGGAGGAGACGGCAGCGCCCAGGACATCCATCAGCCCTCAAAGAAGACTAAATGGGAAGTATGGGAATATTTTGGATTTCTGAAAAATGCTGAGGGACAGTTAATAGAAGACGGCTATCTCGTTTGCAGGACGTGCAGGAAACAAGTGTCTGCAAAAGGCAGCAACACTTCGAATCTAACAGCACATCTGCGTGATCATCACCCACGTCTCTACAGCCAGTGCAAGGTAGGTTAACATTAGCATTTTAGCTTAAATGCATGACGTGAGGACTTTTGGTTGAGAGAGAATGCAACGAGTCACTATAAACTGCAGCCGCAGCGTCCTCTGGCAGCATTTAAACCGTGTCACGGACACCCTGTTGCTGGATGAAGCATCTTATTTGTTGATGATGAAGAGAAATACAGGTGCTGGCCAGTAAATTAGAATATCATCAAAAGGTTGAAAATATTTCAGTAATTCCATTCAAAACGTGAAACTTGTACATTATATTCATGCAATGCACACAGACCAATGTATTTCCGATGTTTATTACGTTTAATTTTGATATTTATAGGTGACAACCAATGAAAACATCAAATCTGGTATCTCAGAAAATTAGAATATTCTAAAGGCCAATGAAAAAATGTTTGTTTCTCTAATGTTGGCCAACTGAAAAGAATGAACATGAAAAGAATGTGCATGTATAGCACTCAATACTTAGTCGGGGCTCCTTTTGCCTCAATAACTGCAGTAATGCGGCGTGGCATGGACTCGATCAGTCTGTGGCACTGCTCAGGTGTTATGAGAGCCCAGGTTGCTCTGATAGTCGTCTTCAGCTCCTCTGCATTGTTGGGTCTAGCGTATTGCATCCTCCGCTTCACAATACCCCATAGATTTTCTATGGGGTTAAGGTCAGGCGAGTTTGCTGGTCAATCAAGGACAGGGATACCATGGTCCTTGAACCAGGTGCTGGTGGTTTTGGCACTGTGTGCAGGTGCCAAGTCCTGTTGAAAGGTGAAGTCTGCATCCCCATAAAGTTGGTCAGCAGCAGGAAGCATGAAGTGCTCTAAAACTTCCTGGTAGACGGCTGCATTGACCCTGGACCTCAGGAAACAGAGTGGGCCAACACCGGCAGATGACATGGCACCCCACACCATCACTGACGGTGGAAACTTTACACTGGACCTCATGCAACGTGGATTCTGTGCTTCTCCGCTCTTCCTCCAGACTCTGGGTCCTTGATTTCCAAAGGAAATGCAGAACTTGCTTTCATCAGAAAACATAACTTTGGACCACTCAGCATCAGTCCAGTCCTTTTTGTCCTTGGCCCAGGCGAGACGCTTCTTGCGCTGTTTCATGTTCAAGAGTGGCTTGACACACGGAATGCGACACCTGAATCCCATGTCTTTCATGAGTCTCCTCGTGGTGGTTCTTGAAGCGCTGACTCCAGCTGCAGTCCACTCTTTGTGGATCTCCCCCACATTTTTGAATGGGTTTGTCGTCACAATTCTCTGCAGGGTGCGGTTATCCCTAGAGCTTGTACACTTTTTTCTACCACATTTTTTCCGTCCCTTCGCCTGTCTGTTAATGTGCTTGGACACAGAGCTCTGCGAACAGCCAGCTTCTTTAGCAATCACCTTTTGTGTCTTGCCCTCCTTGTGCAAGGTGTCAATGATTGTCTTTTGGACAGCTGTTAAGTCAGAAGTCTTCCCCATGATTGTGGTGCCTTCAAAACAAGACTGAGGGACCTTTTAAAGGCCTTTGCAGGTGTTTTGAGTAAATCAGCTGATTAGAGTGGCAGCAGGTGTCTTCTATATTCAGCCTTTTCAGAATATTCTAATTTTTTGAGATACCAAATTTGGAGTTTTCATTAGTTGTCACTTATGAATATCAAATTTAAATGTAATGAACATTGGAAATACATTGGTCTGTGTGCATTGCATGAATATAATGTACAAGTTTCACGTTTTGAATGGAATTACTGAAATATTTTCAACCTTTTGATGATATTCTAATTTACTGGCCAGCACCTGTATACAATTAGTTCCTTGTCATTGATTTGTTTACTTATTCAATGCCATTTATACTTGAACATTTGGATTTGATTACATAGTGTAGTAGTTATTTTAGTCATTTGTTTAAAGTGGCTATTTATTTTAAATACATATTTTTTAAGGTTGACTTGTACAGTGCTCAAGTCAAGTGTGGACTGGAGTTTTAGATTTTCATTTTGATAATGAAGAAAACAAGTATGTGTGAAAACAAGTGGTGTTTCTTTGATTTGTTTACATATTGTTTATGGTTTGAATGTTTGGATTTGTATAATTTAAACCTGCACTGACTACTGTAACACGTTCCAGAAAAAGAAGCTATTTGTTCCTTTACTTGTGAAAAGTTGCACTTTTGCTAAGGCTTTGTGTTATTTTAGCTTTAATAAACACTGTTAAACCTTTTCAGAACTATTTCAGTTTGTGTAGAACAGGACTATCAATGCTTTCTGAACATATGCAACACCGTTTAAAAAATACCGCGATAATACCGAAAACCGTGATAATTTTGGTCACAATAACCGTGAGGTTAAATTTTCATACCGTGACAACCCTAGTTGGTAAGCCACCCTTTTCCGGTCGAGAACCATGGTCTCAGATTTGGAGGTGCCGATCCTCATCCCAGCCGCTTCACACTCGGCCGCGAACCTACCCAGCAAGAGCTGAAGGTCAGAGCTGGATGAAGCTAGGAGGACCACATCATCCGCAAAAAGCAGAGAAGAGATTCTCCTGCCACCAAACTCGACACACTCCACACCACGGCTGCACCTTGAAATTCTGTCCATAAAGGTAATGAACAGAACCGGTGACAAAGGGCAGGCCTGGTGGAGTCCAACCCTCACTGGGAACAGGTCCGACTTACTACCGGCTATGCGGACCAAACTCACGCTCCTCTGGTAAAGGGACTGAATGGCCCTTAACAGAAAGCCACCCACCCCATACTCCTGGAGCGTCCCCCACAGGGTGCCCCTGGGGACACGGTCATAAGCCTTCTCCAAATCCACAAAACACATGTGGATTGGTTGGGCAAACTCCCATGCCCCCTCCATCACCCTTGCAAGGGTATAGAGCTGGTCCACAGTTCCACGACCAGGACCAAAACCACATTGCTCCTCCTCTATCTGAGATTCAACTATCGATCGGACCCTCCTCTCCAGTACCTTGGAGTAGACCTTTCCTGTTCCTTGTTTAGTCAAAAATTCTAAAAGATTTAGTTTGTAATTTTAAAGCAACACTAGATAGTTTTTTTTTTAGTTTTTAGCCAGAGCGTTAACATTGATGGTAAATGGTAAATGGCCTGTATCTGATATAGCGCCTTCTAGAGTCCTGGAACCCCCCAAGGCGCTTTACAACACAAACAGTCATTCACCCATTCACACACACATTCACACGCTGGTGGGGATGAGCTACAATGTAGCTACAGCTGCCCTGGGGCGCACTGACAGAGGCGAGGCTGCCGAGCACTGGCGCCACCGGTCCCTCTGACCACCAGCAGCAGGCAACGTGGGTTAAGTGTCTTGCCCAAGGACACAACGACAGCGACAGACCGAGCGGGTCTCGAACCTGCGACCTTCCGATTGCGAGGCGAGCACTTAACTCCTGTGCCACCGTCGCCCCCTTGATCTCAGTGATGTTTAGTCATTAACTTGACCAGTTTCATATTTGACACCAGTCTGCAGCCCTCTGCTGACCAAAACCCACACACAACATTTGTGTTGAGCAATTGGTGTCCCAGGGATCGTCAATAAAAAAATCACAAGCAGAAGAAAAAAGATGCTTGCTTTTTCTGTTCGCATCATGGCGGAACCCGGAAGTAAAAGTAAGAGAGTCATGTCTTTGGAGGTGAAGCAAAGAGCTAAAACCAGAGTGAACATCGGTACAGCCTACGCTAGTTTGAGGGAGCTAAAGGAGGCTGCAAAATGGCGGACTGATGGTGACCTGGCTTTGTTGCTACTGGACTTGAAAGTAATAGCAATTTTTGTCCAACAGTGTGGATCTGTTGACTTCGTGGTTATACAAAAGTAATTAGTGGAGAAGTTAAAAGCTGAGTCACATAACTCCCTGACATCAGCTGTAAATCAGGATAATGTTGATGCAAATACACTGTAAAAAACAATGGCAAAACAGATTTTACGGTAAAACTCCAGCGGCCGACATTGTCAAAATTCCACTGTTAAATTACAGGTCATGTGTTTTCTTTTTTAAAGGCATGGAAGTGCTTGATTTGACCTCACGTACTTGCATTTTTACCCAAGAGAAAAAGCAATAAATCGTCTAAATGTTTTTAAATGAAACCTTGAACCATCACTCATTGTTCTCATTGTCAAACTCCCACATATTTTGCTGTATTTATTTGAGTTTTTTTCCCAGAAAAGTGTCTTGAAAGCCTCAACGGGTAAATGTAATTAGCAAAAACGTTTCAAAAAGAGGTTGATGATCAATGAGCTGCACAACCCGGTTGAAATTAAATTAATCAGATGACAAATGGAAGAGGAGAGAAAATGGCGTGGGGGGAAAAAACAATGAAGGACTGAGACACACCCAGTCTTGAGGTTCAGGATTGCATCTTCCACTCCTCTCTGGTTGTATTTGCCCATGTACTGGTGCATGTCCGGATAGTTGGAGCGGATATTTTTTTCTGTGCTCCCGTTTGGCACGGTGCCAAACTTCAGAGGCGGGTACTGCTCCTCTGGGTGTTGAAACTATCGTGGGAGAAAGAAAGGACGTGAGACACAACGAGCTGTGCACCAGTCTGTCTGACCTGTTTCTGTCCATTTTCCAGACTCCATAAAGGAACGAGAGCAGTGTGTGGACCTAAAGTATCATTTAAGTCCGTCTTTTATGTATCCAAGAATTGTAGTAATTGAGTTATGTTAAATGAACTTCTTCATTTCTTAATTCCCATGCTTTAATCAATTCAACTTTCAAATGCGTGGGATTTGGTTCACTCCAAGACATTAATTCTCCCTCAGCTTCTTCCACTTAATCAGTATTCAAGCGGCAAAGTACCTTCTTGTCCGAGAGGCCTGAAACGGTGTCGATGTACTCCTCCTGGATCATGAAGGCAGCCAGGTTGGCGGTGTACGAGGCCAGGAAGATGACAGCGAAGAAGGCCCAGATCAGCACCATGATTTTGCTCGTAGTTCCTCTCGGGTTCTCCACCGGCACAGAGTTGTTGAAGACGATGGCCCACAGCAACCAGACAGACTTCCCTATGGTGAACGTAGACCCCCCAGCTTCTGCTCAGAAAAGTCAAGCGGAAAAAGAAAGTCAACACAATTTCTAAATTTTAAAGTAAATAGAGCTTTTATTTTGGAGATAGCAGCTGTCCATACAACTACTTTTACTGTGAATATTGCAGCAAAAAGGACTTAAGATGGAGATGTCTCCTCTGATTTTGTGTCATTTAAATGTCTCTGATCAGCAAACAGGTCTCACCCCTTCTTTCCACCGGAGCCGTCAGCAGCACGTTACTGCAGCAGCACATCATAGCTGCTGATAGGAACCGCTGTGGTCAACAACAGAACCTTTTCCACCGGAGCCGTCAGCAGCGCGAGTCGGCCGCGTCTCAGGAGCAGCATGTCGCGGCCTTTACGCGCCGGTTCTATTTTCTACGCGCGACGCCTCTGAAACGGGTCAAGTTCGACATTTTTGGGGAAGGAAAGACAGGAAATCGGACGCGGAAATGGAGCGACGCTTCCGAGATTTTCAGAATAAAGAAACGTGCTGCCTTCCGGGTGCTTTACTTTAAAAAAAAGGTTACTAACTGTGCGGCCCCGTGAGAAGTTATCACCTAGCTAGCGGTCTCCTTTGTTTTTCAGGTCCGTATTGGCGATTATAAAACGGACAGAACATAAAACACAAACCATGTTGTAATTTTCTCCTGCTTGTTGTTGTGTTTACTGACGAAGTCACTCGTGTGACTTCGTGCTCGGTCGGTGACGCTGCTCCCCTGCTGCTTCGCGTCTCGTGGGAAGGGCCAAGCAGCAGCTTACGCGAGCAAGACGTGCTGCTGCAGTAACGTGCTGCTGACGGCTCCCGTGGAAAGAAGGGGTCAGTCCCAAAATTCTAAAGGAAGGAAACAAAACTATCCAAACCTTCCCATTTAAATGATAAAATGGCCGTGATTAACCTAAAATTAGCTCAGTTGAGGCCAGATTTTTGCCAAAATCAAGAAATCACTTCAACTGACCCAGTCTGACAGGATAAAGTAGGCTTAAGGATCTCGAGAAGCAATTCTGTTCTAAAGTAATGTAAATGTGTGGAACACTGATTATAATCAGTCACACTGAGTGTTTCATGCAGGCTGAACATGAAATAGTCTCCTACACCTATCTCCTGCATTAGCTTCTGATAGAAAACAGATGATGACACTCTAGGATTAGAAAAGCCTGACAGATCTACGTCACACTGAAGGAAGGCTGTTGCTGGTTTAGTGTCCAGGAAACAGCAGAGAACATATCAGCTAGCAGAAGCTAACCATTAGCATTAGCAACTGCACCACACATTAGAACTCCTCAAGGCTTGGGTTATTTGTGGAGATGAAACATCAACGTTGCAGAGCAAACAGAGGTGGTGGTGGAGTCTTGTTGCTGTTAGCCAATCAGACGGGTGATGTCCTAATATCAGGAAATAAGACTCCAGATCTTGTCGTCTGAAGCTCAACTCTGATCTGTTTCACTTTTAGATCCAGAAACGGGCGCACCGGAGCTTTTTCCCCAGAGTACGACCTAAAAAGCATTCGTTCCTACTAGAGACCTCTGTGAATGTATTGATTAAATGTGTTCCACACCTTTAAGAACAAAAGAAGCCCAGAAAAACATCTAAAGGACTGCAACTGGATGGAATCATTAAAATTAGCAAAATAAGCTAATTTTTCATTTGCTAGTTTTACGAATTCTAGCCAAGCAAACTTTACTTAGCCCATTAGCAAACATTTTACTCGAAACAAGAAAATTTGGACCATATTTAAACATGTCCACCTCATTTAGGTCATTTTATTTTTCTGGAGAAGAATTTATTTTCTTTTTAGACTAAAAATATTTCAAATAATGTTACTTTCTTACAAATCAGTTTTTGCAGTGTACATTTTCACATGAGGTCAGATTAGTGCGTTTTTTTTCCTTCACTTAATAAAATTGTTCTATTTAAAAGGTATTTTGTACTTATTTATGTACGTTTGTTAGACAATGAAATACGTTTGTTTTAGCACGTTCAGATCGGCAAACTGAAAATCTGTGTAGGGGATAATACTTCTCCATGGCTCTGTGGTGTGGGAACGGGGAAAAAAGAAGCAGATTTAAATCCTACTTCCAACAATGTAAAGGCCTACAGCACATGGGAGGAATAAAAAACTCCCGATAAAGCCGTAACTATACATTTCAAGGACAGATGCTTTCATTTCAGCCGCTGCATGATCTTACAAATGATTAAACCACATGGTGCAAATGGCTTTTGAAAGAGTTCAGATACATTTGCCTTTACAGGATGATGGTGAGGAGGAGAAGGAAGAGATGAGAGTGAATGAGCGGCATTTGCAGGACGATGAGAGCTAGAATAATGTGGAGCGCAGCGATCTTGCAGCGGGGTGTTGGACCGAAGCGCGCCGAGTATCACAGAGGTGCAAACTACACCGCTGAATAATAAACGCGGTGCTTTCATATTGAGAATACTTGGACGCAGTTCAATAAACTGTACGCATAATTTGGCAGGCTCACAGTGAAGGATTCAGTATGCCCTCCGGTTAATTATAAATGAGACACCGGAGCGGTCGGACAGCGAGATAAAAAAAAATCTCACTTCAATCCAAATTTCTTTACACGTTTAAAAAAAGGGGAAAAAATATCATAATGACATCCTTTTTCTTTCAAAAGGTTTTCAGGAGGTGTTGAGTATTTGATCTATTAGTCATCAGTGATGGACTTTACTCAGACCCATTCATCAGAACTGACGGCTTTGACTCATCACTCACTCTTGCCAGTCTGCAGGCTGCGGTTGTAGCCCACGGGGCTGAAAAACTCAAAAATGAAGACAGTCACAGCCACAACAGTCAGGCACATGACGAACATCATCACCCACACGGCTGGACTGTAGGGCTCTGTGAAGGAAGACATGAGAAGGTTGCACCATTATTTCATTCAACGGCAGAAACAAAACACTTTCATCGGCTGGTCTGTTGCTGTAAACACGCAGGGATCAAGCTCCTGTGCAGCGAAGACAGAAAGCACTCGAGTAAACCGATTCTCCAGTCCATAAACATCGCTACTCTTCTCAAAGATCTCCTCAATGCAGTCTATAAGTCAGTAACACTCTTCTCCTACGGGGGCCTGCAGTGTGCTGACGGCGCGGAAGAAGAAGTTAAAAAGACACGAGCGGCTAAGAAAGAAGAAAAAAACTGAAAAGGAGAAGAGCCGAAGGAGGTGTGGAGGCCAGCCACCAAAGACTCAGGCGCTTTGCGCTAACTCAACACTTTACAGTTAGATTGGTTTCTGTGCAGCAGCTGGCTGCTTTCTTACCTAAGAAAGCTGATGGTGAGACGGTTCCGTTGCTACGGGAGACCATGACACTGATCCCCGTCTCCACGAAGGGGACGGAGAAATCCACGACCTCTGACCGCTCCTCGTTGATGGTCAGTGAGCCAATAGCCATGTCTGCCCGCTTATACACCACCTAACAAGGGAGACATTGAATTATGTAAGTCACGTGACTGTAACAGACGGACAAAGCCTTTTTTTTTTACAGTTCACTAAAATATTCTTGCAGGTGAGATCCCGACATCTTGACGCCTTGAACTTTTGCGTGTCTCTGAGCGCGCAAACACGAGGTCAAAGCGGTGAGTCTGTGCTGCACAATTACGGAACACGTGTCTCTCCGCGCATCTCCTTAGCATACCAAACGAGCCGGGGCCCATCTCCTCCCCGCCACCGCCATGCACGACCTGAAAACCGCTGCGTCTGCCGATTGTACGAGTGAAATGTTAATCTACATTAGACGTGGCACATCCGCTCTTCTGAGCAAATCAGCAGAAAAACCCGAGCGAGGCGGAACGCAAAGCCCCCTCCACTCGTCGTCGCCAAGTCGGTGGATTACCTGATCAAAGAATGGCAGGCTTTGGAGCAGCTCATCAAAAGACAGAAATTAGTTTGAGAAAACAAAATATGTGTGGCCTTATTGCGTGTAGAAAAAAAAAAGAAAGGATTCGACTGTCAGCTCTGACCCGCGGTCAAATAACAGATGATAAGGACCGGAGAGCTCGGTGGGACCATTTTAGAACCCGCGACTGATGGCGCTCCTTCGGGGAGAAAGTTGGAAACAGCAGGGAGCTTCAGCGAAGCAGCAGCCGGTGCTTTGATCTCAGATGTGAGTGATGCATGTGTGCGTGTCTGTTTGTCTACCAGCATCTCTGCGATGGGAGTTCACGACCCACGTGGCCAAGAAAATCCCACCACGACTAGCCGGGGGGTGGCTGACAACACGTGCACGAGCTTGTGAGAGGGAGGATGACAAACGCGACGTGGAAAGTGTGCACGCTGCAGCTTTGCCCGTTGTGTCTAGACATTTGTGTTTCTTCGTGCACGACAAATGACAGCTGTCTGATTGCAAGCCGTTGGTAAGTGGCTAAAGCTTGCACGCCCATTTACGCGACACCGAGAAACCGAAAACCACACGCTGATGGACCTTCTGCGCTTTTACGTCTGAAACAACGATGCAAAATCTGCAGAGGCAACGCCACACACACCTTTCACGCGTGCACGGGTACTACTAGCCTCACGACGAGAGCACATCTCTCACACGGGCAGACAGGCAGAACCACAAGCATCCACACAAACACATTACCAGTGACTTGCCTCTCCAATCATGCCATTCCAAACCCCATCGATTTTCTTCCCATGCTTCCCATTGGTCACCAAGTACAGGTCGTAGGTGAAGCCCACGATCTTGGCAAGTCGCTTGAGGATGTCGATGCAGAAGCCTTTGCAGCACTGCTTCAGAGGTGCCATGCCTTCATGAATAGCACTGCGGAAGAGGTGCAGATAAGCAAAATTAGAAAGTGAAGGAAAGGTCTTGACTGCAGGTTTGATAAAGCAGCGAATGACAGTCGTTCCTGGAGAAGCTGGTGAACCATAAAGATATTCTGTGGTTGGATCCCATTCCAGGCTTGAGTCAGTCTCCTGGAGAGGAGCCTGTTATCGATTACGAACTCGCAGTGAAAAGACAGCAGTTTTGACAGATGACAGATGTTACATTAGTTCATTAAAACTTCGTTCACAGCTCTGATAAAAAAAACTTTGAACCTAACTGCTCCTCATTCTGTTGATTTTTCAGATTAATTTATTACACAGCCCGGCCAAAATGAAGTCTCCACTTGGATTTACCTAATAGGTAGGCGCCTCCTATTGGATAATTACTGCATGGGCGATTGCCTTTCAGCTTTCAGGGTCAGATCATTGGCATCGAGCAGAGTAAACATCTGGAGATTGCAGAAACGACTGAAACTGGGTTACGAACTGTCCAATGCATAATTAAACATCTGGAAGGATAGCTGGGACCCATCATCTCTGAGGTAAAATGGTAAATGGCCTATATTTGATATAGCACCTTCTAGAGTCGTGGAACCCCCCAAGGCGCTTTGCAACACAATCAGTCATTCACCCATTCACACACACATTCACACACACATTCACACACTGGTGGGGATGAGCTACGATGTAGCCACAGCTGCCAGAGGCGAGGCTGCCGAGCACTGGCGCCACCGGTCCCTCCGACCACCACCAGCAGGCAACTTGGGTTGAGTGTCTTGCCCAAGGACACAACAACAGTGACCGACTGAGCGGGGCTCGAACCTGCAACCTTCCAATTACGGGGCGAGCGCTTAACTCCTGTGCCACCGTCGCCATAAGAAAAGAATCCTGAATCACTGCGATTGGCAAACACTTAAACCTCTGGTGAAATCAAACAGAAAAACAACAACAGTAGAACTCAGGGCTTTGGTTGATCATGAAAGTAAACGCATTTCCACACCCACAAGGTGAAGGGACTGAGAGGGATTGGGACTGAGCAGCTGTGTAGCCGTAAGAAAACCACTAATCAGTCAGGAAAACTGGAAAAAAAAGGCTTCAGTTTGCTCGAGAGCATTAAGATTGGACTCTGGAGCAAAGGAAGAAGGTCATGTGGTCTGAAGAGTCCAGATGGACCCTGGTCCAGAGTGATGGCGCATCAGGGTAAGAAGAGAGGCAGATGAAGTGATGCACCCATCATGCCTAGTGTCTACTGTACAAGCCTGTGGGGGCAGTGCTATGATCTGGGCTTGCTGCAGGTGGTCAGGTCTAGGTCCAGCAACAGGATGTGCTCCAAGAACGAGGTCAGCTGACTACCTGAATATCCTGAATGACCAGGTTATTCCATCTTCCCTGATGGCGCGGCCATATTCCAAGATGACAGGGCCAGGATTCATCGGGTCAGATAGTGAGAGAGTGGTTCAGAGTCCAGATCTGAACCCCACTGAGAATCTTTGGGATGTGCTGGAGAAGGCTTTGTGCAGCGGTCAGACTCCACCATCATCAGTGCAAGATCTTGGTGGAACATTAATGCAACACTGGATGGAGATAAATCTGGTGAAGCTTATTAAAACAACGCCACAGCGAATGTGTGTCGTAATCAAAGCTAAAGGAGGTCCAATGAAATATTAGAGAGTGTGACTTTTGTTTTGGCCAGGCGGTGTATAAATCAGTCTTCATGTAAAGGAGAACTTTGATACCGTCACATTAATGATAAAACGTAGCACTCAGACCTGGCATTAAGGGGTCGTCTGCAGGGAACTGAATCACGGATGCAAGTCCCAGAAGCAGGGTCCGCCAGCTCCACGATGACGAATGGCCTCTCCTCCAGCGTGACCACACGCAGGTGCTGGGCATCGTCGGGCGGTTTAAGGAACGGCCCGTATCGAGACCAGGCTGGGTAACGAAGCCGCAGCACACCGTTTTCCCACCAGCCTACCTGGGGAGCATAAGACAGACACATCAGAGAGAGGTGCAGTAAACAAACACTTCTCTTTGTTAATAAAGATAAATCAACACATAATTTTTACAGTGCAGAGCAAAAACGTCTAAAACGATCAAACCACACCAACTGCGTTGACTTTGACTGTGGCTCTTGAAGCCAAAGGTGCTGAACATCTCTTACTTATGCTTGAAGTTACTAAAACACGGGTTTTCAAGCTGAATGACAGAATTAGTTCATGGAACCATATTTGGACTCGGCGTGGTTTCCAAATTTAGAGAATACGCTTTTCTCATCTGATTCTCTTCAGGATGGTTTATGTGATGAAGAGATTTACAAACATCAGTGAAAACGTTGGTTCGTATTCCCATTATTATCACATTTATGGTTTTCCTGCAGCAGATTATTGAGAGTTGCTGACACCGGCAACGATCGTCATCAAAAAATGGTAAATGGCCTGCTTTACAACACAATCACTGATTCACACACACATTCACACCCTGGTGAGGATGAACTACAACATAGCCACAGCAGCCCTGGGGCGCACTGACAGAGGCGAGGCTGCCGAGCACTGGCGCCACCAGTCCCTCCGACCACCACCAGCAGGTAAGGTGGGTTAAGTGTCTTGCCCAAGGACACAACAGCAGAATTCTCTGGTCAGAGCCGGGATCGAACCTGCAACCTTCTGATTACTGGACAATCTGCTCTACCTCCTGAGCTACTGCTGATATATATATATATATATATATATATATATATATATATATATATATATATATATATAACTATATATATATAACTAGTACTTCCCCCGTTCTTAACCTCGTCCTTCGTCTGTGGTCTTCCGAAAGGAGAAGTAATTCCTCTTGCAAAAACAAAAAAGCGAAAAGCGCTTGGACAATTGATAAAGCGAGCGCAGCTCTGAGGGCATCCATGCTGTCGGCTAGTGTAAACACAGGTCGCACACGTGATGTCAGCATTTTTTTGTTGCGGAAAGTGACGTTGCGGACCTTAAAACTCCGTTTTTTTCTGTCCAAACGAAGACACCCAAAACAGAGAAAACGCAGATCTTCACTTTGGCCGGAGTTTTTAAAAAGATCCGTTTTCGTGTGAAAAAACTCTGTTTTCGTGTGGATGACAGACCAAAACGTAGAAAAATATCTACGTTTTGGCAGATCCCCGGCTACGTGTGGACAGGGCCTCAGTCTGAAGAGCTGCCCGGGGCCAGAGCTTTGTTTATTTCACCTGGCTTAAATGACAAAGAAAACCAACACAAGTTGAAGGCTCAAGTCCAGTTTTGCTCACAGGCTTTCAATACTTCTAATTGGCTCGACACAATGAGACGTGCGCGGCAAAGCGATAATCGCGGGTCTCCCTCCTACTAAGCGACACGCGAAAAACGTGCATGTGAAATTTTGCGCCCGTGCATGTGTCGTGCACAGGCGACCCAGCGGCGCGATCCCAGAAAGTTGAAATAATTTCAACTTTTCATCGCTGTCGCTCGGACGAGGACCAATCAGAAGAGGTTTCATTCACTGACCAATGAGCGGACAGGATGCTCCGTACACCTCCGTGCAAACATGGAGGAGAAGTTGATACTTGCTGTGACGGATTTCCCAGAACTGCACAATATTTCTACCAAAGAATAGAGAGATGACTTGTGAAACATCATATCTACCACTTTTTTAACTCTGAACCGCTTAAATAACCTTAATTCCCTCCAACCCGACACAGTCAAAGAAAAGAATGGAAGATTCGATTGCGCCATGGAACAGAACACGCCGACAGCTTGGCCGCTGCCGCGGGTCGCCTCCCGTGTGTCAGGTAATAAAAGCGACAGCAACGAATTTCGCTGATCGCGGTCGTTTGTCGCCTCCCGTGTGTCGAGCCCATAAGACGTATGTGAGTCAGTCTAAGGGGCTCGACACACGGGAGGTGGCCACCGGCAGAGCAGTCTACGCGTTCTGTTCCATGGCGAAATCGAAACTTCCGTTGTTTTGATTGGCTGTGTCAGGTTGGAGGGAATTAAGGTTATTTAAGCGGTTCAGAGTTAATAAAGCGGTAGATATGATGTTTCACAAGGTGCTGCTAGAGTTATGTGAAATCTTACTTCTGATTTTACTATAAAACATAATAATAATCAACTTCTCCTCCATGTTTGCTCGGAGATGTACGGAGCATCCTGTCCGCTCATTGGTCAGTGAATGAAACCTCCGTTGATTGGTCCTCGTCCGAGCGACAGCGATGAAAAGTCGAAAATATTTCAACTTTCTGGGATCGCGTCGCTGGGTCGCCTGTGCACGACACGTGCACGAGCGCAAAATTTCACACGCACGTTTTTCGCGTTTCGCTTGGTAGGAGGGAGACCCGCGATTATCGCTTTTTCGCGCACGTCTCATTGAAAATGAACGGAGGAGAGGCGATGTCGCCTCCCGTGTGTCGAGCCCATAAGAGTTGTGTTGTTGAATCGGCTCTTAACTCTGCGAGCCGGCATTTCTCCATGTCCACCGCTGACCTCTAAATGTCCGTCAGGACGGTCTTTAGCTGAATCACCGTTTTCTCACACTTGAATGGCAACGATACCCTCAGTAAGACGGTTTTTTAACACTTCTTCGTATGATCGATAAAAGAGAGCTGCAAACCCATGCACAAGCATACAAACATAAATACACTAAATAACAGAACATGAATAAGTGTGTGTGTGCTTAAGCCGGCCAGAGGAGGAAAGTTTGGCAGCTCTGTGCAGCCAGCCTGTCTGTGTAATGTGAGCGCTGGCAACAGTGACAGTGTCTTGACTGCACTTCGACCGCAGCTCGGCAACAGGCATTCAATCAAAACACTCCGAGGCAGCACAGACAGGAAACAGACTGAGCTTACTGGAGAGCACGCTGCACTCTAAAAGACAAATACCTAGAAAGGAGCAGACACTCATGTCAGAAAAAGAAGGGAAGAAGGAAAACTACAGCTGAAAGTCTAAAAACAGCTTGAATTTTATGCGGCACAGAAAGTGCCGTGGCTCGAAGCTAAAGTTTGAAGACTGGAGGCCACTTTAAACTAAAGTTTTATTCTTTGGGAGTGGAGAGTGGCTTTAATAAATGATCATTAAATTCTGCTAATATCCAGGAACATCTAGCACCGTGGGCTGTGACCACAGCTGAAAGAACCCTGCTAACACTGGACAACCTGCAGAGCACGTCTGCACGGTTTCAGTCTGTTAAGACGGGCGCTCCCCGGCTCTAAGTAGTGGTGCAGTCATTGTAAAGAGAGCATTAAATATTCAGCAGCTTGGATGTGCATACTGGGAAGATACAGGTGTCTTATCCTCACTGTGTGTGTGTGCACAGGGTTTATGCAAGAAGGGCGTAAGCATGCGGTATGTTCTCATTTCTCTGAATGTATGTGTGCAAGCTCGAAGCGTTTGCGTGGGCGGGATTCGCACCCCAGGTTTGCACACAGTCGAAGGACCAGCACAGGAGCCTCTAATTGAAAGGGATATGGCAGAAGTCAGCATGCTACGACACGCTGAGACCGGACTCTGGTGGGCTGTTAAAACCAGCAGGAGGCTGAGAACCACCAGTGTGTGTTTGTGCTTATGTGTGTGCGTCTCTGCGGAGTATAGGATCTGAGAAGGTTGTGTGTCTTCATGCATGTGCAGAGTGGCGGTAAATAGTTGATGTGATGGTGGGGAAATGAGCGCTGGGCTCTCCTCTGACACCAACAAGAGTGAAAAGCCTGTTTTACAAGAGAAATGGGTGCCATGGATTTCAGAACAAACCACAGCTTTATATTTATATTCATGACACGCCAGGGTGGTGTGTACCACAGTGATTACACTCAGAAATTTTAAGCGCCAATCAAATCAGCTCTTTTTTCTCAGAAAACACTTGTGACTATAGCCAGGAACTAAGAACCAATCAGCATCAGCTGATCAAGATGACAACACTTTTGTTGTTTAAGGAGAACTAAAGAAAATGTGTCAACAATTCGAAGTTCATATTCGTGTGATCAAAAGATGAGCTCATAATTACTTATGTCTACGTACAATTCTCACATAATCATAAATACACACTTGTTTTGGTTTTAAATGTTAATTATTTACTTCTTCCCAAAAGTTAAATCAGTTCCCAACATTTAATCTGTGCGAAAATGCGAAAATTGTAGGTTTTATTCTGACCACCGAGCAGCCTCAGCTCAGAGAAATTCATTCACGGTGAGTTAATGGCTAATTTAAACAACAAAATTCACCCTCCTCCAAATTTGTCTTGCTCTAAAGCATTCCCATCCGGAAGCAATTCTGACGCAAAATGGGGGCGAAAGCGTTCCACACATCTGACCCCGAGCCGTCACAAAACTACGGGAGAATAGCAACGCCACGAGTGATTTTAGAAGTCTGCACACAATAATAAACAAGAAGAGAGGCAGCTGCACTGCATCAATAAAGGTCTGAGGGTTATTTTCTGTTCTGTTTAAATGGGTTACAGAAGTTCACAGGAAATGATGTACTGCACGTGACCTTTATTTTGAAAGTTTCCTGATGTTCTACACTGCTTTTGTGTTTGACTTCCTGTCTGGCTCAATCTAAACTGTGGAGTTTCACATGATTTGGAAGAGTGCACTCGCTTCTGGGGCATGTCCAAAATGTCACACTTCCCTGCTATTGGAAAAGATCTCATCCATTATAGCGGCGGCCGATTCCGGCGTAGAACGTTTCACGAACGTTTCACGTTGCTTTTGCGTGCAGTGGAAAGGAGGGGTCTCTGTAAACGTAACTCACAAGGTGGAAGTCTGAGGTCGCCCCTGGTTTACTATCATGTTTGTGTTGAATCAACAAATAGCATACTGTTAGCACGCTAAGCTAACTGCTCACTAGCAGTGTTTCTCAATGCCAAGGAACCTAGCCTTGATGTCTTGGCCCCGCCCCGGTTGCCTAGGAGATACATCATCGGGAGCCACCAAGACGTGTTCCAATGTTCATGTTCTACCGAGGCGTGTGCTCTCCATTTGTTAGCCATTTAGCTAGCTGAGCAGGGATACACGGGAGATGTCTTGTAGCCTAGCCTTGGTCAAAAATTACCCACAATACACCGTGGTATTTTCAAAAAGATGGCGGATCAGAAGCTGGCAGCTACTTCAGGGGCAAATTTCTAGTTTAAAAGTAAGTCAACTAATTTTAAATAGTTTTTTTTAGATCCAAAGAAGTTATCTATGGTTGGTTAGTTGCTTAGTAGTTGCAGCTTCTGTGGCTAGCGGGTAGTAACTCACTTATATATTCAATTTAATAAACATATACATAATTTAAAAAGTTAAAGGCTCATTATATATTTATATTGAAACTAATACGTATAAAATATAGCATTATCTCCCGTGTCACATGACGTTACGTCGTGGAAGCCGTGGTCACGTGATACAAGTCTGTTCCATTTAACCGTTTTCTTTGACCGAAGGACAGTGTCCTCGCGCCTCGCCAGGCCAGGCGCCTTGACACTGAGGGACACCCACGGTTATCTCTTCTTTTCCTCTGAACAGACCCATGTTTTTCTAGACGTGACATCAACAGCACTGCTGTTATTTATTATTATGGAATTATAGTTATTGCTACTAATGCTGATGTTGGACTGCGAAGGGAAATCCATTAGCACATTAGCTCCACCAAAGTGTTTCTACACCAGCTGCTACTGGGGCTTTTACTCGTTATCTGCATCCACTGAAATTCAAAAGCCTTCATTGTGTTTTCTTGTTTTTTTCTGCCGGCTTTCACCACTAGCTCCAGTTCAGAACTGAATAGTAACTGAATTTTAATCTCAGTTACAATCTGGGTTTTCAACTATCGTAACACGAAATAATCAAATTATTTGCTCCTCCTTCGTGGTTTACTCTTGTGCCACACCATGCCACAGTGTTGACTACAAATACCCAGCATGCACTTCAGACCATCATTTCTGACCTTAAGAAAGGAAATCACGTGCACATGTGCAGGCAGCATGATCACGTACACCAACTGACCAATCACAAGCCTTTATTATTTTGGTTTTAAAACCAA
>NC_091745.1:77108700-77121200 GCF_043380555.1 Nothobranchius furzeri | reverse complement strand
CCTATGTTTGGCCGCTTTTGTAGGTTCTACCTTTATAAACTCTACGGTTAACAGGAAGTTTTTGCTAGGCTTTAGCTCCGGAAAAGCTCCGTGGAGATCTGGAGCTAGAACGGCCAAAGAATGCGTTCACAGACCCGTTCACGCACGCCAGGACGAACGCACTCACTTTTACATTCGTCAGCGACGGTGGCACAGGAGTTAGGTGCTCGCCCCGTAATCGGAAGGTTGCAGGTTCGAGCCCCGCTCAGTCTGTCGCTGTGTCCTTGGGCAAGACACTTAACCCACGTTGCCTGCTGGTGGTGGTCGGAGGGACCGGTGGCGCCAGTGCTCGGCAGCCTCGCCTCTGTCAGTGCACCCCAGGGCAGCTGTGGCTACATTGTAGCTCATCCCCACCAGTGTGTGAATGTGTGTGTGAATGGGTGAATGACTGATTGTGTTGTAAAGCACCTTGGGGGGTTCCAGGACTCTAGAATGTGCTATATCAAATACAGGCCATTTAGTCAGGCAAAAAACGAACGAGTTCAGTTCACGTTCACGAAAAAAATGAAAGAATTTGCGAACGATCGTTCAATGAACGCGTTCGGGCACAACACTGGCTGTAGGAGGCTAGACTCAGGCCCTGTCCACACGTAGCCGGGGATCTGCCAAAACGTAGATATTTTTCTACGTTTTGGCCTGTCATCCACACGAAAACAGAGTTTTTTCACACGAAAACAGATCTTTTTAAAAACTCCGGCCAAAGTGAAGATCTGCGTTTTCTCCGTTTTGGGTGTCTGCGTGTGGACAGACAAAACCGGAGTTTTAAGGTCCGCAACGTCACTTTCCGCGATAAAAAAATGCTGACATCACGTGTGCGACCTGTGTTTACACTAGCCGACAGCATGGATGCCCTCAGAGCTGCGCTCGCTTTATCAATTGTCCAAGCGCTTTTTGCTTGTTTGCGTTTGCAAGCGGAATTACTGCTCCTTGCGGAAGACCACAGACGAAGGACGAGGTTAAGAACGGGGGAAGTACTGCCGCCTACAGGCCTGGCATGTCCTTAACAACGTATTTATCCGGGTACGTGTGGACAGAGTTTTTTTTTAAATGAGGTGGTGTGGATGAGAGTTTTTGGAAGGGCGGATATTCTTTTTTTTTTTTTTTACGGCTACGTGTGGACTAGGCCTAAGTGACTGGGGAGTAACTCAGACTGATTATAATCAGGAATAATCATTAAAATTTGTTTTTCGGTGTTCCACACCTTTAAAAATACGAGTAAAGTTGACCTTTAATAAGCATCTTCATCAGAGGACGTGAACGTGACTTTCCTGTTTGAGCTGTGAGTGCGTTTGCATCAGAGGTGTGACTCAGTACGCCAGTGACATCATCAGCATTAAAGCAGGATAAACTAAGAGCAGCAGCAGCTTTTCTCCACTCCCAGTGGGTGCTCACAGCCACGTTGAACTTCAGGTGCACTTTGGGTCTGTCCACACAGTCCTGGCGGGTATCCTCACATTCACAAACACGGTTTATGTTGAAAGAACATGCGCCAAAAGCCACAAACACAAGATCAAAACAGTGGCGTGTCCAGATCTTTTAACATGGGGTGGCCCAGGCGAGGCACAACTTTGTGCATGGGTGGCACCCATGGTTATGCTTTTTGTGTGTTTACCCCCAAGCCTTTTGTGGACAATGAAAAGCCTCTTTAAGGGTAAATAAGTGTGGCGGCATCTGGGGTGGCCAATCAGATTCCAAGGGTGGCATGTGCTACCCCAGGCAACTCCCTGGACACGCCCCTGGATCACATGAAATAAAAACTGATTTCATGTCCTTACATCTTCCCACCCACGTCCAGGAGTCCAGGAGATGACATCCAGGAAGGGATTGGCCAGGTAGCCGTCGATGTTAAATGAGTAGTCTCGGCCACCGAGCGTGATGTTGCTGAAGTACCTGTGTGGTGGCGGAACAGACAGCCAGATAATGCGACGGTTAAAAGAAAACACACATTCGAAACGAGGTTTTCTTAGACGGTATTAGAGGGCTTAAGCAGAAATCCTAAAGCTGCCAGGATTCCTTCCACTTGAAACCACATCACAGGAGCTGCATGGTGACACTCAGCGGTTGTTTGTTAATCAAATACACACACACACACACACACACACACACACACACACACACACACACACACACACCTGTCAGCATCTCAGGAATCAAACAACCGCTAATCTCTGCATAGGTTTCAGCCTCTATGGTGGCTCTCACAATCATGGGACGAGCCTTCAGAAGCTCTCCTCATGTCATCTCACTGGCTTCAAAAACAATAAATAAAGAAAAATAATCTCTTCATGATGGGAAGAGTCCGCTGGAACAGCAGCGTGTGGTACCAGACAGTGAACAGCAGGCAGCAGTGCAAAAGGGAACGGAAGCAAAACCTCTTTTTTCTGAATGTAGTTTACAACAAAGACAGAAGAATCCATCAATCACCTCCTGATAATTGCCTCTCCGTTGGCGCTCAGTGTCATTTACAAAAATCACCGCAAATAAACTCATTCATTAGACGTCTGGCCCATTTCCAGTAGCCAGAATCAGCATAGCTTCCCTAACACCACGTGTGCGATGTACGGAGACTCGTTTAAAAATGAAGGTGACTAGAACCACGTGTGCGACCTGCTTGAGCCTGCTGCTGCGTGTTTATACGGCCTAGAAGGAATATATTAAAAGCAGCTCATTCATAAACATGAGACATGGTCTGCTCGCTACAGATGCGATGGTAATTTTGCCAACTCACTACACACAGCAACAACCTCTGTTTTGCATGGACGGTGGCCAGCCCCAGATTTAGATATCCCCGGTGTGTGTGTGTGTGTGTGTGTGTGTGTGTGTGTGCGCTCCCTGACACGGAATCTGCTAATTCCACACACACACATCTGTCTCCCAATCCTGGCCATGGACCAAATCTGTTTGTCTTGAGTTTTATTTGACGGCAACTCTTTTTTATTTAATAATAATAATAATAATAATAATAATGCATTGAACTTATATAGCGCTTTTCTAGACACCCAAAGACGCTTTCACACACTCTCACATTCACACACTGCTAGTGATGGTAAGCTACTTGTGGCCACAGCCGCCCTGGGGAGGTCTGACAGAGGCGAGGCTGCCATTTGGCGCCGTCGGCCCCTCTGAGCGCCACTAACACAGGCAAGTTGGGCGAAGTGTCTTGCCCAAGGACACAACAGCAGGATGGGGCGACGGTGGCACAGGAGTTAACTGCTCGCCCCGTAATCGGAAGGTTGCAGGTTCGAGCCCCGCTCAGTCTGTCACTGTCGTTGTGTCCTTGGGCAAGACACTTAACCCACGTTGCCTGCTGCTGGTGGTGGAGGGACCGGTGGCGTCAGTGCTCGGCAGCCTCCCCTCTGTCAGTGCGCCCCAGGGCAGCTGTGGCTACATTGTAGCTCATCCCCACCCGTGTGTGAATGTGTGTGTGAATGTGTGTGTGAATGGGTGAATGACTGATTGTGTTGTAAAGCGCCTTGGGGAGTTCCAGGACTCTAGAAGGCGCTATATCAGATACAGGCCATTTACCATACGCCTGGCGGGAGCTGGAATCGAACCCATGACCCTCCGATCATGAGGCAGCCCGCTCTACCACCTGAGCTACTGCTGCCCCGCATTTCCATATATCCAACATGTTTTATCTAGAGCCTGTCACCTCTCTCGTCCTGCATCCGTCTCACCTCATCCTGCTTCGCAGTCTCTGCGTCTGATTGGCGTCCGTCATGCAGGTGGTGACAAAGTTCGGCCCGCCCGTGGCTCCGTATTCCTTGCGCATTGCCACTGCCCCGTGAGTCAGCACAGACACTCCCCGGGCAATCCTTCGGCGCGGCTCGTCCCTCCAGCCCTGAGGCCGTACGGCGAACAAAGCCCGAGGCAGGCTGTCCATGCCCAGACCCGAGAGGGCCGGGCCCACTGCGAACCACATGTGTGAGGCCCCGGCTTGACCGGCGGCCCAGGCAGCACGGAAAACCAGCTCGGCCTCCTCCTGAGAGCAGTACAGCAGACGCACCTGGGAGGACAGAAGGGGAGCAGGGAGGTAACAGGAACGGGGACACACACACACACACACACACACACACACACACACTCCAGTGAGAAAAGGAAGGGAAAAGGGGGAGCAAAACAAAAGGTGGGAGAAGTCAGGGAGGAGAAATACAGCTGGAGAAGGAGGTGCAGCTGAGTGGGAGAGGATGAGGATGGATAGAAAAAGCCACATCCACAAATAACAAGAAAGCAGGGAGAGGTAAGAGGAGAGATAGTGGTGAGGCGATAAGGCTTGTGGAAGTCGGGCGTGCAATTTCTAACCCCAGCTTTCCACCGGAGCCATCAGCAGCACGTTGCTCGTGTAAGCTGCTGCTCGGCCCTTCCCACGAGATGCGAAGCAGCAGGGGAGCAGCTGTCACCGACCGAGCACGAAGTCACACGAGAGTAAACACAACAACAAGCAGGAGAAAACTACAACATGGCTCCAAAAGGTTTGTGTTTTATGTTCTGACCGTTTTATAATCGCCAATACGGACCTGAAAAACAAAGGAGACCGCTAGCTAGGTGATAACTTCTCACGGGGCCGCACAGTTAGTAACCTTTTTAAAAGTAAAGCAACCGGAAGGCAGTACGTTTCTTTATTCTGAAAATCTCGGTAGCTTCTCTCCATTTCCGCGTCCGATTTCCTGTCTTTCCTTCCCCAAAAATGTCGAACTTGACCCGTTTCAGAGGCGTCGCGCGTAGAAAATAGAACCGGTGCATAAGGGCCGCGACATGCTGCTCCTGAGACGCGGCTGACTCGCGCTGCTGACGGCTCCGGTGGAAAGCCGGGGTAAAGCAAAGCAAACACACACCAGGAGGAGGGAAGAGTGTGTGTGCGGAGCTGGAGGTACAGGAGGCGATGGAGGTCAGTGCTTAATGAGCTCGGGCCTGATGAACGAGTTACTGTAATTAATAATAAAAAAGGGCGAAACAAGAAAGGGAAAATGAAACGTCTGCAAGTGGCGGAGCTACAAAATGTTTAGGAAAAGGAGAAGACGTGCAAATAAAGCGAGCGCGTGGGAAGGAAAAGGGGTGGGGAAACCTCTAAAATGTGTTTTTGTAAAAGCAGAGAGGAGGACAAACATCGAGAGACAAGAGCAGGAAAATGGAGATTCAAAGATGGGAATAGTCACTCCGTGGAGATCGGGAAGGGGAGGCGGGGGAAGTGAAGGAAAGCAAAGGAATGCAGATTTTTGTAAAACCGGCGGCCGGAAAAAAGATAAAAGATATCAGCAAAAGAAGAGCAGAGATGATTGAAGACCGGGGCCGGAGAGAAAAAATATTAAAGAGACAACACAGAACGACAACTGTGACCTTGGACGAGCTCTCTGCAGCAAACACCGAAGAATGGAGGGATGAGAAGAGGGGACGGAGGAGGAGTGGAGATTGACCAAATAATGGGAGGTTTTAAGGGGTTACAGGGAAAGCTAAAGGAATGAAGGACGGTATTGACACGACTAAGATGGAGCTTAGGAGAATGACGGAAGAGAGACCGCAAGGGTAAATGCTGACAAATATCCAGGAAGAGGAAGGGAAGCGTGCCGAGCAGAAGGATAGATAAACCGGTGGAGTGGCGGAAAAGGCGAAGGAATCAAAGGACAAACAGAGGAGGACAACTCTCTCATGCACTGGAAAGAAGGTGGTCGGGGATACGGACTGAAAGCACATCCTGAGACCTGCACCTTCACTGAGTTTTGAACTGCAACGGCTTGGCTAAACAATCCTGCCGTTATGCCAATAAACCCTCTGGTGAATTAGGTAGGGGCCGAGCGCGAAAGAGAGGGAGGAGGAAGCAGGGAAGAAGAGAGAGGGACGCTGAAAAGAAGACTAGAGCGCGTAATCTGTATGATAAACACACACACACACACACACACACACACACAATCCAAAAGACAGGAACATATGACGGAGAACGAAAGAGAGCAGAAGGAATGCTAACAAGGCAGAAGCTAGAAGAGAAATGGAACAAGACCCAGACGGTGAATTGAGACCTGGATCGGGTCATCAACAATCTGGAGGACATCGCAACAAATGCACCAGAGAGAAAGAGAGCATGGGATGGAAATCGCACCGCCGTGTGACGACAAGCATTTGTGAGCCCTGCAGTGGCGGAAAGCTGCAGGAAGAGCGGTGTTGTGAAGAAGGTTGAATAGTTAGCTCCTCGAACGGAGTGCTACATTCAGAGAGTGCAGCCTATGGAGTCCGATTCACGTGCACACACTTAGGAGGAAACCACATGCAGAGCCGCTGCAGCCACGCTGGGACATAAGCAGCGACAGTAGCTGCGTTTACATGAGCCAAATTTCCTCAATCCGACTGAAATCTTGGTTGATGAGAATTTCCGAATCTCTGTTCACATGGACACGAACTGAAAGGATCCGATCATGCCGTGCGTACATACGCACCAAGCATTTAATCCGGTTAAAAAGGTTGAGCATGCGCAGAGTTGCCTTTCCCGAAAGAAAAATTGTAAACAAACGCCATGAAACAAAATGAAAAATGTAAAAACAGAAATAACTATTCTTCCTGCTTTCCTGATCCATTTATTCAATTTAATGTTTTTATTTAGCTCATAGAAGTTCCGTTTTCTTCAGTGAATAACTGCAGATCTATGCTTTGCTGCATTTTATTGTTGATTAAAATAAAGGAGGGTTATGTCTCTGCCTCTTGATCAGCTGGTCCGCGGGTCTGAAGTGACAGCTGTGCCGTTGCCCGGGGGGGGGGGGGGGGGGGTAGACTCATGTTTTATTACTGAGCTCTGTTGTGGCTTATTATTAATAACATGTGACAATCAGCTGAGACTGTTGAAAAAAATCTGTTTAAAACAAAATAACAGAAGATGTTCAGAAAGTTTAGAAGCCTGTGTTCATCATTAACGAACCGCATCTCAGGTCATCTGCGTTTACGTGCTTCTAACACGGACTTTACTGTCGTCCAGAGTGTTTAACCGAGGACGTTTCCTACCCAACATCAGCCTCCAGTCAGGTCTGTAAAACCCGTATAATCCTGTGTTCTTTACAAGCGCGTCTCCATCACCTGCTGCAGAAGCTGCTGCGTTCAAAGCGGACAGAAACGGGGATCCGTGCGCCGCAACCCCCGCGATAAACCTGCGTAATAAACCTGCGTACTTCCAGTTCAGATCTGAACATGTTTGTCGAGTGATTGGTGCAATAATCAGATTTTTATTTTACTTCCACAAAATGCAAGTTCTGAATTAAATATTACTGAAACGGGGACGGCTTGTCGTCGGAGTTAAAAGCCGCCGCTCATTAATTACGCCGTCATTTTTGAAGTCAGGCAGTCCAAATGACAGCGGAGAGGCCCGCTCGCTGTTGCACACATGCGCAGTGGGCATTATTTTACCCCATCAATCCGAATGGCTGTGTACATGCACGTCAATCGGAATGATGAACGGAATAAACCACCTCTCTCAATCGGATTGCAATCCGATTGGGCCGAATCGGATCAGAATATTCCGATTGACATGTTTACATGCAGAATGTTCGATCTGAATGGGCATTCAATCCGATTAAATATGCGCATGTAAACGTGGCTACAGAGACCCAGACCAAACCGTGCCAACAGGAGTGAGGCCTGTGGGCGGGAAGTCGTGCAGAGGGAGCCGAGTGCACAGATGAAGGAATGAACGATGGCCAAACAGAGACGAAGGTGCAAAGCAAAGCAGCAGAGGTGACCGAGTTTGTCTCTCGGCAACGAGATGCGGGGAGGGAGGCGGGGGGGGGGGGGTGGGGGGGCAGGCATAAGAACACAGACATGATTGGAAAATTGAACAAGAGGATCATGAAGGGTCAAAGAGGAGGCTCGAGTCAGAACAAGGATAAATGATGAAGTGGAGGGAAATGGCAGGTTGGAAGGAAAAGATAAACATGTGAAGGGAACAAGGAAAGGGAAGAGTGGCAGGAGTACAACCCAAAACCACCATTTATTCTGCTCAAAATGTCCCAAACTGCTCCAAATAAAACCACTTTTCACGACGTTTCTAACAAACCAGAATCAGAACAACTTTATTTATCCCTGAGGGTGGGGCTGAGCAACGCGGCCTAAAATCATTATCACCATATATTTTGAGGATTTCACCCCGATACCGATAATTGGACGATAACTACAGGTAACAAAAGTTGTCCACTAGGTGGGGCTGTCACGTGTATTATGGTGAGTCACAATGGCATTGTTCGAGTTGAGCTGCGCCTCGCCGGGAAAACAGACGAGAGCAGACGGACGCAGCAGGGGGAGCGGCTGAAAGCCGGCGTTTAAGTCGGACAGATTTCCCTGCATGTGTAGCTCGGGGTGACGATGGATGAAAATATCGCATTAGAGTTCACACTTGTTTAATTATCTATTTTAATTCTGGTGCCTGTTAGCAGCTGAAACACGTCCTCACGTGCTTGTGGATATCATATATTGTATATGAAGACATGACTGTAATAATAAGTAAAGGTTATCAGCTGTAGCTTCAGTGTGCTCATAGGAAACGTGACAAAATAATACAAATCACATTTCTCTTTATGGCCTATATAGTTGTCATCAACGTTACATGATTTACAGAATACATGTGACCAACTAACATTTCATGTTCTACCACTGGATGTTCGGATCAGAATATGAACCAATCAGATCTTAGATCAGGCGAGAGCCAGGTGTTTCCCGTCATCCTCTAGGTTTTGCAGCTGAGGGAGAGCAACTGCAGTGCCTTGTTCTAAAATCTGCGCCTTGCTCCAAAATCTGCGGCCGCCTTGATCTCACGAGGTTATCGTTGCCTACGTATGCACGACGTCAGAGCAAGCCGGCGTCAATTCGAACACAGATCTAACCGGCATGCACGGCGCGCCGATCACCGCTGGTCTAATCTGCGTAGAACTGGCTCATCTCGAACACGGCCATTTTTACGTGACTCAAGGTGATACAGCTTCTTAAAGGGACGTGAACGTTGCCAACCTACACACATCTTTTCATTGTTGTATTGTCACATTTACTGACATGGGAAAAATTATCACGATAAGTCAGAAATTTTGATAACGATACATTTTCGAATTAATGCCCAGCCCTACCTGAGGGGCAATTAAAGTAACAGCAGGTAAAGGTAAAGATGTGTTTGTAAAGCCTGATGCGTGTCTCTGCACTGACGCAGACGGAGAAGCATGAATCAGGCTCAAGTTGAACTGAAACGCTCTAAAAATAAAGGGTTCTCACATTCTGGGTTTATAACCAAACATTTAAAGTTATCTTTAGAAATATAGCAATTAAAGCCTTTGAAACGGTGTTAAACAGCCACCTTTAACCACGGTTCCCAGAAATTAAGATCAGCTGCATCTCACCGTGAAGTGATGGGAGGACATCCGCTAAAGTGAACCAGGGTGAGCTCGCCTCAAAGGAATTACTTAAGTCCCTGGAGATAAATGGGATATTAACTCACTTCTGCAAAGCCCTTGGGTCAGTCATGTGACTTTACAATGTGCCAGTCAGCTGGTGTGCTTCATTAAAACCAGTATCTCACTGGGCTGTGACTGGTGGCGATGAGTGGAAAACACAAAGAATCACGAGAAAAAGTTTAAATGGAATCTGACCGAAGTGGCACGCGTTACACAAGGCCAGGTCACATGGGGCTGATGATGTAATAACAACTGTCACGCAGATTTTCTTGGCTCAGTTCTGTGACAATGTGTCTTCATTAGATGTCACAGACTCACGGGAACTAAACGTAACAGAGTTCCAAATAGGTTTCAGCCATGGGCGTGACTTAGGGTGGGGACAGGGGGCACGTGCACCCCGACACTTTTAACTGGTGGTTTGGATTCAGTCAGGATTTATATTTATTTTACTGAAACAAGGCACAACTTTTTAGATCGTCTTCAAAATTCTTGCAACACAAGAAAATTGACAAGCTTTGCACATAGTTGCTAATGATTTTGCAACACCCCACCCAGACTCAGGGGTGTGACAAGGGAGTGGCCCGGGGTAGCAATTGCCACCCTTGGAATCTTATTGGCCACCCCAGGTGCCACCACACTGAATTCCCTTTAAATAGGTTTTTCATTGTCCACAAAAGGCTTGGGGTAAAAAAAAATAAAATTAAAGCATAACCATTGGTGTCACCCATGCACCAAGTAGTGCCTCACCTGGGCCACCCCATTTTAAAAGATCTGGACACGCCACTGCCCAGACTCAGTTCACAGTTGTTAAGCAGTAGTTGCAGACATGTGAGATGCAGATCTGAGGTAAGTTTGTCAGGACTCCCGAGATTTGTTTAATGTCCTCTCATGTGTGCGAGGACCTCATCAGAACGGGTAAAACAAGCATCTCAGATGGCTTTTCATTCATCTTTTAGTGCTCTTGGTTTTCATCTTGAGAGGTGCTTTATAAAAGATCCTTCTCTTTCTTTGTTTCTTTCTGTTCGGGTTAGGGTTAGAGTTTGAGGCGGATTACGTTTACACAGACTTTGGCGGAACAAACCTTAGCAGCCGTTTTAGCTCTTTTTCACGTAACGATGGCAGTTTGGTGAGAAAAACTAAGATCTTTTCTAACTTTTTGTTTAAACAGGGTTTTCTACAACCGTGACTTTAGTCTGAAGCTGCGGATAAATGAACTTTGGGGAAGCAAACGAGGGCGTTCAATAGCATCAGAGACGCAGAAACAGCCGGCTGCTACCGCTTCGACTTTAGGACAAACTACCAGAGTCCCAAAGAGAAAACACCATTTGAAGTCACGGACAAAAAAGGACGTTTGGACCAAGAAAATTGCGACTGGTGTTTAGCGCCATCTTGTTTCCCCTGGTAATGCATGGTTCTATATAATGTGTGAGGGGTGATGGGCTCGACACACGGGAGGCGACAAACGACCGCGATCAGCGAAATTCGTCGCTGTCGCTTTTACTACCTGACACACGGGAGGCGACCCACGGCAGCGGCAAAGCCGTCGATGCGTTCTGTTCCATGGCGAAATCGAATCTTCCGTTGTTTTGTTTGGCTGTGTCGGGTTGGAGGGAATTAAGGTTATTTAAGCGGTTCAGAGTTAAAAAGCAGTAGATATGATGTTTCACAAGGTGCTGCTAGAGTTATGTGAAATCTTACAACAACTTCCCACGCCGCGGCCTTTTTGTGAATATCTCTATATTCTTTGGTAGAAATATTGTACAGTTCTGGGAAATCCGTCACAGCAAGTATCAACTTCTCCTCCATGTTTGCTCAGAGATGTACGGAGCATCCTGTCCGCTCATTGGTCAGTGAATGAAACCTCCGTTGATTGGTCCTCGTCCGAGCGACAGCGATGAAAAGTAGAAAATATTTCAAATTTCTGGGATAGCGTCGCTGGGTCGCCTGTGCACGACACGTGCACGAGCGCAAAATTTCACATGCACGTTTCTCGCGTTTCGCTTGGTAGGAGGGAGACCCGCGATTATCGCTTTGTCGCGCACGTCTCATTGAAAATGAATGGAGGAGAGACGATGCCGCCTCCCGTGTGTCGCGCCATTGAGACTCTACTGCCTGTGTTTGTGTTTAAAAGCTAGCTTGTTTTGCGGCTGTAAAATATTATTCACAGAGAGAAAATGGTGAAAATGGAAACACACATGGGTTTTTTCCTCTTTGTTTTCATCTGGATGATTTTTTTTTTATTGGTTAAATTGTAATAATAACAACGACAGTGTTGTGAGCCAGGTTTTTGCTTCTGGACCAACAGCTTATGAACCCCACAGAAGAACTCTTCACTGAATCATCACCAGCAGCTAGCCAGCAAATGGAATGTGGTTGTGGTTGTACCAATGAGCGCTCGGTGCCGTCATGGCAGGTGGGAAGAGAAGAACAGAGGGATAGAGGAGAGAGGGGAGAGAGAGAGAGATGGAGGCACAGAGGGAGTGACGAAGAAGGAAGGAAAAGGCTGGGAAGCCACCTGTCAGAAAGGGTGGCCCCCAGTGGTAGTGTCAGCACTTCCTCCCCTTTCCTCCCTCTATCCCTCCTCCCTCCCCCCCGTCTCACCTGCGCCTCGTTCTCCTTCAGCAGTCTGCGCGTGCGTGCCCCCCCTGGGTCGTCGGTCACATTCAGGATCACCACACTCTTCTTCTCCCAGCCGATGAACGAGCCATCCGTCAGGCCCTCCACCACTGACAGGAAGTCCTGGTAGCCGTGGTGACGTGTGGACACCACGGAAAAAGCAGTCCAGTCGTACTCCTCGAGCACCTCAAAGATCACCTCCAGCTGTAGCGCCGTAGAGGAGCTGAACTGGAGAAAGATGGAACCTGATTCCTGATTTGGGGGAGGAAAGCAGCAGATGTGTCACAACGAAGGCATAAAAACTGGAAACAGGTTTACTACGACGCTCTGAGCTGCCCCATCTTCCTGCACCACCAATCACACGCATGGCGATGCTGGAAGCAGCAGCCCAAGGGCTAACGCAGCCAGGCCTATGACGGCCAGGAGGGAGTG
>NC_091745.1:77066200-77103700 GCF_043380555.1 Nothobranchius furzeri | reverse complement strand
ATGAACCTTACGGAAATTACGTAATCACGTTACGTTGGTCTAGGCAAATTTTTCTGTTGCAAAGATGGACAACTTTTACAAAGAAATCCATCATTACCTCTTTGAAAATACACTTTTAGCATAGAGCTGCATGTATATTAGGGCTGAATGATTAACTGCATGTGCAATTAAATTGCGATGTGACAAAAGGAAATTTTCTAATCGCAAAGGCTGCAATTTGGCAGCGAGTGGTTAGCGCAATGCTAATATACATGGAAAAACCCATAGGAATGCTAATGCTAATATCACCGATTACATTATTACAAATTATGAATTAGAAACGTGCCAAATGATTACATTTGGAGTCTAATAGAAAGTAAAACTACCATCAATCAAATAAGTACAGACAGGTATTTTAGTAAAGCCAGAAAACTTTTAACTCCAGAGTTTTGGCTAGCAGCTATGAGCGTAACTGAACTACGCATGGACAAGACGTCAAAAACTAAACACAAAATACTTCAATAAACGGGACACACTTCTTTCCTGCAAATACAATTTCACAGGTGTTGCTAATACCTATGATCCTTCAAGGGATGTGCTCAAAGAGGAGTTCAACATTATGAATACAATATAGTGTTTTATTTTACAAATACCATTATAAACACAAACTTACGTCTTAAGAAACATTATTTTAATAACGAAACTGCTAAATTCTTTCCAACAGTATAGATGTGTAGTGTATTTTGTCCGAGTGGGTTTGCCGTACTTTGACATCATCGGCAGTCGAAGGACCCCGAGCCGATCTTGCACCCGAGCAGATCCTGTACCGACACCGGCTTCACTTGTGACATCTGGAGTTTGTCCCTCATTTTAAACTCAATGATCTGAGTGATGGTGCTGTCGTAAAGAGAAGGCAAAGTAAAAGAGGATGGAGAAGGATGGAAAAAAGGGATGCGGAAAGATCAGGAAAAGCTGATTTTTTTTTCAGAAAGAGGAAATAGAGTAATACAATAATGACGGAGAAAGACGGAATAGCAGGTTTTTTAGAGTGTTTTCTCATCTTTTAATGCGAGGAAGACATGACAGAAAGGAAAAGAAAAGGACAGACAGAGACAATGAGCAAGCCAGAGATGAAGCTGCAGGAATACAGTACATCACATCATCTGGTGGAGATGTACTCTACAGAGCTGAGCTTGGAGCCATTAACTGCTAGGCCTGTCTCAGTTTCACCAGCGTGTGCTATTCCACCGAAGCCAGCCCTGCTGGAAGTGTCAACACCATACTCCTCTACAGTACCTACTCCTCCTGCAGTACCCAACCTCGTTTTTGTCACTAAACTCTGACTGAGGCACGTCTCAGTGAAACTATTATAAAAAAAACATTCAAATGCATGCAAATATAGCTCACTATTCCATTTATTGTTTCCCAGTCTGAGAAATTCTGCTAAATAAATAAAAATATATAAGTGACGCAATGAAAAAATCTGAGTATGAGTAAATGAGATTAATGTTTTTATTTGCTCAAATGTAAATGTTCACTTTTAAGTGCACTTATTCCCATTCACCTGTTGCTGTGTTACAAAGCAACTATGGAGATAAAAACTTTTATTTAAATGGTGAGCAGCAGAAACATATGTATTTTTTTTCGTCGTCGTCGTCTTCCTCCGCTTATCCGGGTCCGGGTCGCGGGGGCAGCATCCCAACTAGGGAGCTCCAGACCGTCCTCTCCCCGGCCACCTCCACCAGCTCCTCCGGCAGGACCCCAAGGCGTTCCCGGACCAGATTGGAGATGTAACCGCTCCAACGTGTCCTGGGTCGACCCGGGGGCCTCCTGCCGGCAGGACATGCCCGAAACACCTCCCCAGGGAGGCGTCCAGGAGGCATCCTGACCAGATGCCCAAACCACCTCAACTGACTCCTCTCGATCCGGAGGAGCAGCGGTTCTACTCCGAGTCCCTCCCGAATGTCCGAGCTCCTCACCCTATCTCTAAGGCTGAGCCCGGCCACCCTACGGAGGAAACTCATTTTGGCCGCTTGTATCCGCGATCTCGTTCTTTCGGTCATTACCCAAAGCTCATGACCATAGGTGAGGATTGGGACGTAGATCGACCGGTAAATCGAGAGCCTGGCTTTCTGGCTCAGCTCCCTCTTCACCACGACAGATCGGCTCAGCGTCCGCATCACTGCAGACGCCGAACCGATCCGCCTGTCGATCTCCCGATCCCTCCTACCCTCACTCGTGAACAAGACCCCGAGATACTTAAACTCCTCCACTTGAGGTAGGACCTCTCCCTCGACCCGGAGTTGGCAAGCCACCCTTTCCCGGTCGAGAACCATGGTCTCAGATTTGGAGGTGCCGATCTTCATCCCAGCCGCTTCACACTCGGCCGGTATTTTTTTTATTCTTATAATTTCTTTACTCATTAATTGTATTATTTTTATTTTGTTTATAGTTATTAGGGCTGGGGGTAAACGATTATTTTTAAAACGATTATTCTGACGATTATTTTATCGAATAGTCGACTATTCTAATGACTATTTAGAAAATTAATCTAATGATTATTTTTCTATTGCACAATTAACAAAAACCAGAAAATCTCAAATAAATTCCTCAAAAAAATTGATAAATTCTTACTGTAAGAGAATAAACACTACAGGCCTTCCATTTTGTATAACACTGCTTTTATTGTGTTGCGGTTGGTTATGTTCTGGTGACGTGTAGAACTTGGGAGTGCAGGCTGCTGCCTGAGAGGTGGTAGAAGATGGAGTGTCTCCATGCTGCTTTGTTTTGGTCACTTATGTGCGTGAGGCGAGTGGTCTTACGGGTTAAACCAAACTCAGGTGATATTTTACACTAAACCGAAAACCCACAACACTCTAAATGTAATAAAAGGGAGATCTACACCACAAAAAAGATGAACTCTAAACCTAAACGTAACAGCTTATCCCAACGCAAGAAGCTGTTAGCGAAGATGCTAACAGTAGCTTTACCAACGTTAAGTTCAAGTTACCAAGTTTAAATAAACCAAAAACACCCAGCAGCAAACAGACCAGCACGGAGGAGAGACTGCTACCACCAAAACAGCTCTCCTCATGTCTGAAAGAAGCTCCTTAATGAAGGGAGAAGCGCTCCCGGTGATTTTCTACATCTGCGATAGACACGAGGCAGCGCATCTGACCCCGGAAGTTGTTGTCCGTTGCCGGGAGACGAAGGGGCAAAACAGGAAAATAATCTAGTAGTGGACGGACGTTGTTCCGGGTCTTCGGTATTTGGCGGAGATGTTAGTGAAGGCGGAGAAGAGGGCGAACTAGAGGAAAAATGGGCAGATTCCTCCTCTATTTACCAACTCCTGGGGATGCAACAAGTGGGCGCAGTGCGTCGACTTCCGGATCTGACGTCGACAAATTTTTAGAATCGAGCCGTCGACTTCGTCGAGGCTTCGCTACAGCCCTAATAGTTATGTCTTGAATAAACAAGATCAATATATGGTTCGACTGAAAATTAATATGATTTGTTAAAACTGGCTTTTCGGGGGGGGGGGGGGGGTCCAGCAATTTTCTAGCGGTGGCCATGGCCACCCCTGGCCACCCCTTGGGGGCGCCCTTGTCTGAAAACAGAAAATGACTTCTTCAATTACATTTTGTCTAAATGATTCCATAAACTCTTTTTGTGTTCCAGTTTGTCCATCGTTGTAAAAAGCAGCTTGGTGCATCGACAGGATGATGGTTTGTACGCCACTTTATTTCATCTGTCCTTTCAAACAAAGGCAAGTGGCGTTTACAGCAGCGCACCGAAGCCAGCTAGCATGCCAGCGACCGTTACAAGCCCACTAAAAACGTTGTTAGGAATATTTACAGAGTGCTTAAGAGCAGGAATATTTTTAGTCTGACAGAGACGACTAATCAAGGAGATGAGAGAGAAATGGTCCCACAGGAAAGTCATTTTCCTCCTTCTCTTCCAGAATTGCCAACCAGTGCTTGACAATCATCATGCATCTTATCATTCCTCTGCTTTCCTCTGCATAATGTGCTCGCCGCCGTCACAAATGGTTACATACAGAAATGATGTGTGCAGTTCATGGAGGAAACGTTTCGTCTGGTTTGGTGAAAAATTAAAACAGGTTTGCAGCTTTGATCTGAAGATTTCCACGTTTCTCATTTGGTAAATTAAAGAAGCTTGTTGGAAATATTTGAATCCGTTTTATAATTTGCTCTTTAGAACAAACGTTTCCATCAGCGGGATTAGTTTTCGCTTCAATTACTGAAAGTAGATCAACCTGCCGTGTGTCGAAGCCGTGGTTTGGTGAAGTGAACCGTGCGCATAAACAGGGGTGAGCAGGCCGTGTTTGTTTTCATATTTTAAGAATGATCATTTCAGGTAAACGGCGGTGCAGAGGCTGCTTTTGACAGACAGGTGCATAAAAACACTCATTCTGGGTTGAGTTTTTCTTAATTAAGAGGTTTGTGTAAACTCGGCAGCAGGAGAGAAAATATAGACACACCAGGCTCCATCCGTACAATTACAGGTGACAGCAGCGATGCCTTCCCTAACAAACGTGGGAATCATCTCTCTTGTTTACGCTGAACTGTGAACATCCTTCTGTAAAGTACAGTGTTGGGCAAGTTACTTCAAAACTGTAATGCATTATTTATTACTTGTTACCCTCATTTTAAAGTAATTCATTACATTACAATATTACTGATTTTAAAATGTAAGGCATTACACTACTTTTGCATTACTTTAAGTTACTTTCACCAAAACGACTTCAGTATGAATCTGGTCATGTGACGCTCAGTGAGCTCATGATATATGTGGAAGGTGATGTGGTGTCTGAGCTAGGATTGCTGTTAAAAACAGTCAGATATAATAACAGCGCTTTAAAATTATTGTTTATTAAATAAAAGCAACAACGATCTGTACTCTCAGCACGCTGCCATCTTATATTAACTGAGCAGGAAGTGAGGTGGTGGGGGCTCCAAGCCTATATTTGCCTTGGTCCCCAAATACCTTGATACGGCCCTGGATGTGGGACTGACTTCTGGGGTGATCTGATTCCATCACATGTATAAATATTAAATGCTTATATATTATTAGTTTTCACTGGTAAAAATGTGTATTGGGGATAAATCTACCTACTTTTTTTCTTTTCAAGCACTTTGTTTTGTTTTCTTGATTTTATGTGAATAATTTCCAGCCCTTTCTCTCTCTAACCTTCCTGCATGCTGCATGTTTTCTCCGTCTTCCAGAAAAACTGTAAACTAGATTTCCTACTTTCTAACTAGTCAGCCAAAGGGATCCACCGAACGCAAAAAAAAAAAAAGCTTAATATGCGCTGCGCTCCAGCTGCAATGAGTTGAAATCACCGGGGCACAGATGATGAACTCAGCTGAAAAGTACATGAAGTACCAGAGAATATGGGCGGATATAAACGATCACAAACGAATGACTTTGTTTTGGTGGAGCGATTTTGTGAATATAACAGCGGCCGCGTGCAGGACGCAGCTGGAGTATTCGAGCCGTTACCGCTGCGTCCTCTCTGCTCATAGAATGCCCGCAAAGCTGAGTCCATAAATGACGTCATATATGTGGAGACTGGATCTTTTTTCAGGCTTCCCGCAATTTGAATTTTTAGGAAACCCACATCTTGATTCTGGGTTTAAAAATGCGTTGTAATTACTGCGTTACTGACAACTGTACCGAGTACATATTACCATTTTCTTTCCCTGTAATGCCTTACATTACCACATTACAGCAAAAACAATGCATTACAGTAATTAATTACTTTTGTACCGCGTTACTCCCAACACTGGTAAAGTATATTTTATACTGTTGAGTGTGAAAGAGCAGGTCGGGCGGTTTGGTAAAAGCCCGTTTAAAAAGTTTTCAGTCACTAATGGATCACTCACTCAGATAAAATCTGCTCTGATCGAGTAACTTTTCTTGTAGGCTCAGACATGAATACGTAGACGCCCCATTGGGCACTGGTGAGCATAACAGCATCACCGCCATGTTGGATGGGTTCCTCACTTTCCAAACCCAACTGGAGTCAACGAAACGTAAGCAACTATGCCCGTTTTATGTGCAGCCTACGGTTGCAACAACTGGCGCACTGCTGAAAACCGATCACGTGGGATTACTTTTGACTTTTCTAGCCTACCTGTTGAGACAAAATTTTTATAAATTTTTACAGATTTTATTTAATTATATTTATATATTAAGTATCAGGCCTTGCCATATGGCTGATTTCATGAAAAAGCAACAATAACATGCGTCTTTGGTAAGCATCTTCCTCAGGGGGCGAATAGAGACCCATCCAAGATGGTGGCCTGCCGCTACGCCAGCTCCAATAGGCAGTGCCAGCCCACAGGGTGTCTACATCAATGTAGGTCATGTACATACCTCTTTGAGCAACCTCAGCATAGAGAAACAGAGTATAAGTTCTGATGAGCTTGACAAGCTAACAGCTAGTAAAAGAAGGGGAAAGAGCAAAATTGACCAATTAATAATTATTGGTAATCAAAACAAATTACTATCTAAAGTTTTTTTTTTAAGATTTACGCAAAACATCTTTTTCTGAATCTTAACAGCATTACAAGTTGTTATCGTCGTCATCCCAGCCGAAATGTTTTAAAATGTGAACCAGAAGTGATACACACCAACCAAAAGAAGAAAAGAGGGATGAACATCTGGCTAGTCCTGCAACTGATTTCCGATGCAAATAACCTTGAGAATTAGGGATGCTCTGATCCCATTATGTGGCCGGTAATCGGGCCTGATCACGTGGTTTTCACAAGATCCGGAAGCGGGTGGGAATTTTAAATACATCCTCAGAAAGACATTTTATAACATAACAACAATGACTTCGTAATCTCACAAAATCTAAAGGTTTTAAAAAGCCAGACAGATCTCCGTCGCATTGAAAAATAAACAGCAGAAGTCCTTAAGGTTTGTGGTAAAACATGAACATCACAGAGTGAATGGAGGCAGTGGAAGAGTCACGCTGCTGTTCTACAATAAGAGGACAGATGTCCAAATACCACGAATACAGGTCCTTCTCGAAAAATTTGCATATTGTGATAAAGTTCATTATTGTCTGTATTGTACTGATAAACATTAGACTTTCATATATATTAGATTCATTATGTCGTCGTCTTCCTCCGCTTATCTGGGTCCGGGTCACAGGGGCAGCATCCCAACTAGGGAGCTCCAGACCGTCCTCTCCCCGGCCACCTCCACCAGCTCCTCCGGCAGGACCCCAAGGCGTTCCCGGACCAGATTGGAGAAGTAACCTCTCCAACGTGTCCTGGGTCGACCCGGGGGCCTCCTGCCGGCAGGACATGCCCGAAACACCTCCCCAGGGAGGCGTCCAGGAGGCATCCTGACCAGATGCCCAAACCACCTCAACTGACTCCTTTTGATCCAGAGGAGCAGCGGTTCTACTCCGAGTCCCTCCCGAATGTCCGAGCTCCTCTAAGGCTGAGCCCAGCCACCCTACGGAGGAAACTCATTTAGGCCGCTTGTATCCGCGATCTCGTTCTTTCGGTCATTACCCAAAGCTCATGACCATAGGTGAGGATTGGGACGTAGATCGACCGGTAAATCGAGAGCCTGGCTTTCTGGCTCAGCTCCCTCTTCACCACGACAGATCGGCTCAGCGTCCGCATCACTGCAGACGCCGAACCAATCCGCCTGTCGATCTCCCGATCCCTCCTACCCTCACTCGTGAACAAGACCCCGAGATACTTAAACTCCTCCCCTTGAGGTAGGACCTCTCTCCCGACCCGGAGTTGGCAAGCCACCCTTTCCCGGCCGAGAAACATGGTCTCAGATTTGGAGGTGCTGATCCTCATCCCAGCCGCTTCACACTCGGCCGCGAACCTACCCAGCAAGAGCTGAAGGTCAGAGCTGGATGAAGCTAGGAGGACCACATCATCCACAAAAATCAGAGACGAGATTCTCCTGCCACCAAACTCGACACACTCCACACCACAGTTGCGCCTTCTGTCCATAAAGGTAATGAACAGAACCGGTGACAAAGGGCAACCCTCACCAGTGGTTTTGGCACTGTGAGCAGGTGCCGGGTCGTGCTGAAAAATGAAATCTTCATCTCCACAAAACTTTTCAGCAGATGGAAGCATGAAGTGCTCCAAACAGGAGCACCAGGTCTTTTGTTTCACAGAGAACGACTCACAAGGCATTCATTCATTCACACTACAGATCTAGTGTGAAATAAACACGCGCCAAGTTTAAAGGCACACTTGGCAGTTTTGCTTACTTTTAGCCCCATAGTGTCTGTTTAGTGAAACCAAAAGAGAAACATATCTCCTCGCTGTGCTTTTGTCTTTTATAACACCTTAACCTAAAAACTGAAATGTCTCCTCAGCCTTCATTAGTTTCTACAGGAGTGATTCATCACTAAATTAAACAAATCAGCCGTGTTCATGATCTAAAACATGCAGGAAACGTGCTTGAAGCAGCAGTGGCGGTTTTACCATTAGGCATAGGTCGGCGGCCGCCTGGGGCCTTCTTATGTTGGGGGGCCCCCTAGCCCTGACTGCCGGCACCCCTCTGTTAATGCCACAATGGACTATTCCTTTAAGACGCCGATGCACAAACAGGAAGTGATTGGCAGTCATTCCACTCCAATCCAGTCAGTGGCAGTAATGCACCAAATTGTTGTTTGCCAAGTGCCATAAGACCACAAATAATAAGAAGAAGAGAGGCGGGAGCGTTCGTAACAAACTTGAAGCGGTAGTCCAAACACGAAGCATGAAATGGAGTTATCCTAGAGGCTCCAATAAGAGAAAGAAGCAGCTTGCTTTAAAAAAGCTTTTATCTTCACTCCCAAAGTGTTTTTCAATATAAGCATCAAAAGGAAGCAGGAAAGGAAAGACAATGGAAAATCTTTAAAGGGAGGAAAGCATAGACCAAAATGGAAAATTGAAAAAAAAAAACTAACGCACAGGAGCCCTGACAGGAAGAAGAAAGCAGAGCAAATATTGAAAGCACTCAAAGGGAGGGGGAAAAAGCGGAGGACTAATAAAACGTGAAAATAACTCGTGTCAGAAGAGGAGAGTTTCGCAAATCCAGTTAAAGATAAGATTGTCGAAAATTTAGTGTAAGGGGGCCCCATGTCTGTGTTCGCCTTGGGCCCCCAAATTACTAAATCCGCCAATGGGAAGCAGACTGCAGCTGCAGGCATGCCAGCTCCTTTTTTTTCTATGTCTAACAGACCAGACCGGCACTCTGAAATTGCAAGTGTGATATTCTGGCCACCGAGGGCGTTGGGTTCTGATTGACATTGCCTTAACCCTGCAAACGTTCGTTTTTCACACACTGCCTCTAGAAAATGATTTTAAAGTGTCAGAAAGGTGAACAGCATGGATTTAAGGTTCATAACAGAGTGCTGCAGACGGGACCTCATGCGTCACCGTGACTAGCCGTACACTCATCAATCTGCAACAATTAAGCTCAAGTTTCTTCAAACAGAGGTTGTTCAAAGAGCTATTTACAAAAGACAAGACATCAGCATTTCCACAGAACCCAGCTTGCTTCGTGCATGTTTAAAGAACTCAGGAGAGATGTTATAGTTTAATAAAACATCAGTGATCACAGCTGACTGCATATAAATATAAACTAGTTGGATGTTTAATCGTGTTCTCCTCTTTTGATTTTGTCTCCTGGAAGACTTTTGTTGTTTGTCTAACTTGATCTGATTATTTCTACAAGACAACAGAATGACTTGAGCTTAGTCGCTAAGAGCTTCCAGAGTATTTCTTGTTAAAGAGACAGATATCGAGTGGCTGTATGACACCGTACTGGTTAACCAAACATCAGGCTGATATGACAGGAAATAACGGCCTTGTGGGAAATTCATTCGTTTGACTCAACAGCAGCAGCAAAGATACAAGATTTGTAGTTATTTTATGTCATAAACCTTACAAACCTTTCAAAATAATATTAATCAAACCAGCTGATTTAAAGGTGTACTAGAATCTGGCATTTGAAACTTTGTTGGGGCTCACAATGGCCCAAGAGTCCTGAAAATAACTTTTATGGACAGGATTTCTAGGCGCAGCCAAGGTGTTGAGGGGATCTGTTTCAGTGACCAGAGGATCGGGTCTCTGCTCTTTGCAGATGATGTGGTCCTGTTGGCTTCATCAGAATGTGATCTCCGGCTCTCACTGGAGCGGTTCACAGCCGAGTGTGAAGCAGCTGGGATGAGAATCGGCTCCTCATAATTCGAGACCATGGTCTTGAGTAGAAAAAGGGTAGAATGTCTTCTCCGGGTCAGGGATGAGGGTCCTGCTCCAAGTGGAGGAGTTTAAGTTTCTCGGGGTCTTGTTCACGAGTGAGGGAAAACTGGAGCGTGAGATCGATAGGCGGATTGGTGCTGCGTCTGCAGTGATGCGGGCGTTGTACCGGTCTGTCGTGGTGGAGAGAGAGCTGAGTCAGAAGGCGAAGCTCTCGATTTACCGGTCGATCTACGTTCCTACCCTCACCTATGGTAATGAGCTTTGGGTAGTGACCGAAAGAACGAGATCACGAATAAAAGTGGCTGAAATGAGTTTTCTCTGCAGGGTGGCTGGGCTCTCCCTTAGAGATGGGGTGAGAAGCTCGGTCATCCGGGACGGGCTCGGAGTAGAGATGCTAATCCTCCACTTTGAGAGGAGCCAGTTGAGGTGGCTCGGGCATCTGCTTAGAATGCCTCCTGGACGCCTCCCTGGTGATTTTTCAGATACGTCCAACCGGGAGGAGACTTAAAAGAAGGCCCAGGACACGCTGGGGGGACTGTCTCTCTTGACTGGCCAGGGTATGTCTTGGGATTCGCCCAGAGGAGCTGGTCCACATGAATGGGGAGAGGAAAGTCTGGGCCTCCCTGCTTAGGCTGCTGCCCCCACGACCTGACCCCGGGTAAGTGGACGAAAATGGATGGATGCATGGATAATAGTGGTAAAAAAGCAAATATTGAGCATCCCTACTCATTTACATAGGTAAGTAGGTAAGAGGCAACACAGGCGTTTTGATACTTTAAGCCTCCTATAGTCAACAACAATAAAGTTAATGGTTTCAAACTCTAGGACTGCTTTAATGGCACCTTGTTATGTGAAATTCCCCCCACCCCCACCCCCGCCACCCCCCCCCAAAGCCTTCCAGATGGTTGTTTTAGCCTGTGCAGGTTGCATCAACTAGTATTTAGAGGTATTTGAACCAAAACATTACAGGAAATATCTGTTAGAAAACTTTCTAACCAAAATAAGTGTAACACTGCCGCTGTTTTGTAGTTTTCTATAATGTGCATTAGCTGCAGCAACATACGCCCTTGTTTTGTTTTGGGGCTATTTTGTGTCCATCTGCTGTTTGTGAAATGCTGTTTCCACCTTCAGCACCAAAGGGAGAGGCTCTGTTTTCATGTCATGAAAGGATACGCTTGTTACAGCTCACTCTGGCGGCTTGGAGAGCAGGGAGGTTGTGGATCTGTGACATGTTCCATCACAAACATCTTGGTTAAGAGCTGAAAGCTGCTTTTAGACAGAGCCCAGTTCAGGACCGTCTTGGGTTAAAAAGAACGGGTCTAAATGAGGACTTCTTCACTAGTTGATGCTGCTGGCTCAGAGCAGAGACGACGTTCAGGGAGATGATTAGCCTCTAGGAGCGTCTTCGTGTGCCTCACGCAGAAAAAAAATGACAGTGTTTTCAGCTTTTCCCCATCTCATTAATATCATCAGAAACATTTAGTGTGCAGGCGAATCGGTCTCTGGAGGAGTCCATCTTTATCGGATCGGTCTGTCAGCTTGTGACAGACAGTGGCATCACATTCTGACCTTCATTTTTCTGGTTATTGAGGATTTATACCCATTTGATTGGTTGCCTCAAATAAAGAGGAGACAATCCATCTCTGAAAAGTTCAGAGTGTTTCAGCTGGATGTGCTCAGAGAGTCTGCCGTAGAAAATTAAAAGGCTTTTAAAAAGAACGCTGGGTGCAGCACTTTCATGAGCAGCTGAGTACGCTCGCTGCTTGTTAGCAACAGTTTTGAACAAAGATGTGGTTTCACTCAAAAAATCTGCAGCAGTAAAGCCTCCGGTGCTGTTTCGTTTCAGACATTTTACTCAAAATATGTCAAATTATAAGAAAATAAAAGACAACTGATATGTTTTCCTAATGTAAAAGTTTATTTGATCTGAACTTTCTAATTATGCTATTTTGAAAGTTGCTTTATGGATTCCGTTGAGAACATCTTTAAAGCCTGACACTTTCGAGGGGGTGCCAAGAATGCAGAAAGATGACTGCAAATTTGTTTCTGTGACTATCTTATGAAAAAGAAACAAAAGGAGGGAAGAGTCACCAGAGCGGAGCAGAGTGGAGCGTTTGACGCTGTACGATTCCTGGAGGGAGGAACTCCAGTCCCCCGCTTTATGCGTCACTCCGATATTCGATTCTGATTGGCTGCACCTGGCGGATATCTCTGAGTTATTGTAGCACATAAGCACGCTAAAGCACACATTTTCTGTTGTTCCACCTAGCTTTTAGGGAACCATTTGAGTTCACACGCTGTTTATTTGGTGTTGAACAGTTTGCTCGTCCAGTTAGCTTAGCCTCAGCACGGCTATGGCTACTTCTGTCTCTGCTTCTCCGTCTCCTATCTCTTGCTCTCTGTGTCAGATGTTTAGTTACTCCTCTGCCTCCTTTAGCGATAATGGTACGTGTAATAAATGTAGCATTTTTGTAGCTTTGGAGGCGAGGGTGTCGGAATTGGAGTCCCGGCTCCGCGCTGTTGAAAAATCCATAAACAGCCGTAGCTACTTAGCTAGCACGGGGCTAACTAGCTCAGAACCACCCCGTAGCGATCCTCCAGCAGAACCCGAGCAGCCGGGACCTCAGGCCCGCTGGGTGACAATACGCAGGAAGCATAGAAACCATGCTTATTCACGCTGGCTATAACAACACCCGGTTACGCCAATTGCAGGTCACTAAAATTAATGTTGCTTCGGTGTGTAAGTTTGCCAAAACAATGTCGGACTCCGTAATTTTCTCTGGCCCCCTGCCTGACCGGACCAGTGACGACGTGTTTAGCCGCATGCTGTCCTTCAACCGCTGGTTGTCTAGGTGGTGTCCTGAAAACAACGTGGGCTACATTGATAATTGGAAAACTTTTTGGGGAAAACCTGGTCTGATGCGGAGAGACGGCATCCATCCCTCTTTGGATGGTGCAGCTCTTCTTTCTAGGAACATGGCCAGTTTTATTAGTCCTCCATGACAACCCAGGGTCCAGACCAGGAAGCAGAGTCGTAGTTTAACACACCCCTCTGCAGCTTCTGTACTGTTACCCACCCACTACCCCATAGAGACAGTGTCCCGCCTACGGCCAAAACCACACAGATTAAATATCAGGCTTAATAAAGCAAATCATGGAAATCTCATAAATATTAGAACAAATTCAACTGAGCAGAAAACTAGAAAAATTAAATGTGGCTTGTTGATCATTAGATCCATTTTTTCTAAAACTTTGTTAGTTAATGACTTGATTTGTGATAATCAGATCTCTTTGCTCTCTCTCACAGAATCCTGGCTGCAGCAAGAGGACTATGTTAGCTTAAACGAGTCGACTCCTTCAAATTATTTAAATCATCATATTGCTTGAAGTACAGGGCGAGGAGGAGGAGTAGCAACCATTTTTCATTCTGACTTATTAATCAGTCCCTTACAGATTAATAGCTACAGTTCGTTCGAACATCTTCTTAGTTTTCCTAATTCAGATTGCTAAACTGTAAAACCACTCTTGTTTGTAGTTTTATATCATCCACCAGGCCCTTACTCTGAGTTTTTGGATCAGATCTCTGATTTTTTATCTGATTTGGTGCTAAATACTGATTAGGTCATTGTAGTGGGGGATTTCAACATTCATGTGGACATTGAAAATGATTGCCTCAATGTAGCCTTTAGTAATATCTTGGACTCAATTGGTTTCACTCAAAGAATACATAGCTCCACCCACTCCTGCCATCATACATTGGACCTTGTGCTGACTTATGGCATAGAGTGTGAGGAAATAACGATCTTTCCACATAATCCAGTCCTCTCGGACCACTTTCTGGTAACCTTTGAGTTTTTTATAACGGAGTTCTCGAGACATGAAAGTAAATTTCACTATAGTCGGTCTCTTTCTGACAACGCAGTTGCATCTTTTAAATCAACTGTTCCATCTTTACTGTCCTCAGCATCTCAGAGGAACATAGCAGAGGGCAATATTCTCAGTTCTAGCCCCTCACAAATTGATGCTTTAGTTCATCATGTTAATTCTTCTTTACGTGTGGCATTAGATGATGTTACCCCTTTAAAAAAGAAGGTAATTAGGGACATGAAGTTGGCTCCCTGTTTTAATTCTCATTTACGAGCCTTAAAACAAAACTCTAGGGAATTGGAGAGAACATGGCACTCTACGCACCATGAGGAGGCCTACCTATCCTGGAAAAATAGTCTTGTGCTTTATAAAAATAAGCTTCAACAAACTAGAACTGCTTATTTCTCAGCGTTAATTGAGGAGAATAAGCATAATCCTAAATTTCTTTTCAGTACAGTTGCTAAACTTAAACAGAATCATAGCTCTGAGCCATCTATTCCCTTGGCCCTCAGCAGCAATGACTTCATGGGATTTTTTACAAGTAAAATTAATTCTATTAGAAACAAAATATTTAGCATTCTCCCTAATGCGATTTCTTCTTCCTCAGTAAGTGAGGCAGCATCAGAGGTGACTGTAGAACCTCATCTGTGCTTGAACCGTTTTGATCCAGTTGAGCTTTCAGAGTTATCAAAAATATTAGCTTCATCTAAACCTTCAACTTGCATTTTGGATCCAATCCCAACCAAATTATTTAAAGATGCATTTCCTTTGGTTACTGCCCCCATTCTAGATATAATCAATCTATCCTTAGTAAATGGATACGTACCACAGGATTTTAAGGTTGCTGTAATCAAACCTTCACTTAAGAAGCCTTCTCTGGATCCAGATGACCCAATGAATTATAGACCAATATCTAACCTTCCATTTTTATCCAAAGTCCTGGAGAAAATAGTGGCCATCCAAGTATGTGAGCATTTAAACACTAATGCTCTGTTTGAGGAATTTCAGTCTGGTTTTAGAGAGTATCACAGCACTGAAACTGCATTAGTGAGAGTTACAAATGATATTCTCATGGCCTCAGATAAGAATCTTGTGTCTGTTCTAGTCTTGTTAGATCTCAGTGCTGCCTTTGACACAGTTGATCACAATGTTCTTTTAGAAAGACTTGAACATGTTGTAGGGATCAAAGGAACAGCGTTAGGCTGGTTTATATCCTACCTGTCTGATAGATTTCATTTTGTAAATGTACATGACAAATCTTCTTCATACTCCAGGGTTACTTGTGGAGTACCACAGGGTTCAGTGCTTGGACCAATTCTTTTTACTATGTATATGCTCCCAATTGGTAAAATCATTAGACAGCATGGGATAAACTTCCACTGTTATGCTGACGATACTCAGTTATATTTATCCATTTACCCTGATGAACCTAATCAGTTGGGTAGATTACAGGCTTGTCTTGAGGACATTAAAAATTGGATGACTCTAAACTTTTTGCTTTTAAATCAAGACAAGACGGAAGTTCTCATCTTTGGACCAGAAATCCAGAAAAGGAAATTGCTTAGCCAATCGCCTGACCTTAATGGCATTACATTAATCTCCGAGAACAAAGTAAGGAACCTTGGTGTTATCTTTGACCAGGACATGTCATTCAAATCCCAGGTTAAACAGGTTTGTAGGATTTTCTTTTTCCACCTTCGGAATATTGCTAAGATTAGAAGCATCCTTTCCAGGAGTGATGCTGAAAAATTAGTTCATGTATTTATTACATCAAGACTGGATTACTGTAATTCATTACTCTCAGGAAGTCCACAGAATGTAGTTAAAAGTCTTCAGCTTGTCCAAAATGCTGCAGCTAGAGTTCTGATGAGAATTAAAAAGAGAGATCATATTTCTCCTGTCTTAGCTTCCCTACATTGGCTACCTGTAAAATTCAGAATAGATTTTAAGATCCTTCTTCTCACATATAAAGCTCTTAATAATCAAGCTCCATCATACATCAGTGATCTGATTGTTCCATATGTTCCTAACCGAGCACTTTGCTCTCAGACTGCAGGTCTACTGGTGGTTCCCAGAATATCTAAACTTAGGATGGGAGGCAGATCTTTTAGTTATCAGGCTTCTCTCCTGTGGAACCAGCTCCCAGCTTTAGTCCGTGAGGCAGACACCTTGTCTACTTTTAAGAATAGACTTAAAACATTTTTATTTGATAGGGCCTATAGTTAAAATCTGATGTTAGCCTAAATCTGGACAAGTGGGGGAGTAGAGGGAGGTGGAGTGTACAGTCGGTAAAGACGGCTCTCCCTTGCCCTGCCTCCAACATGCCTCCATCTAAATAGGATAGATTATCCAGAGTTATCTTTGTAGTTATGCTGCTATAGGCTTAGACTGCTGGAGGATACACTGACCACTTTTCACACTCTACTACTTTCTTCTACAATTTGCTCTTTAACTGTATTATTTTCTGCAATTTCAGCTGTTAACTTTATTTTCTCTCTAAGTGTTTTTCTCCCCAGAAGAAGCTACGACGATGTTCTGCTGAGCTGTGGTGGCCTCATGGAGGGGGCCATTGTCTAGCACACTGCTGCTAACCACTTAAACATTCTCCCTCTCCTGATAATAACTTGTTGATTTCATTGACGTTGGATGTGCTACTACTAGTTTACCCGTTTAATTATAGATTCACTAGGATAAATACAATAAAGTTTACCTCTCACCAAATAGAATATTTACTAAGAAATCACAATATAACTATAGACACATTACGTGTGTGTGTGTGTGTGTGTGTGTGTGTGTGTGTGTGTGTGTGTGTGTGTGTGTGTGTGTGTGTGTGTGTGTGTGTGTGTGTGTGTGTGCGTGTGTGTGTGTGTGTGTGTGTGTGTGTGTGTGTGTGTGTGTGTGTGTGTGTGTGTGTGTGTGTCTGCTCTGTCTTCTCGATCCCCAGTAATTCGTGGAGGATGGCTGCTTATACTGAGCCAGGATTCTCTGGAGGTTTCTTCCTGTTAAAAGGGAGTTTTCCTCTCCACTGTCGCTTTATGCTTGCTTAGTATGAGGATTGCTGTAAAGACTCTGACACTAGTCAGTGACTCGATGCAATTTGCTGGGTTCCTTATATAGGAAACATTATTTCTGATTGGCTTAATGAACTGACCTGAATTGGAACGTTTATTATGTGAAGTGCCTTGAGACGACTCTTGTCGTGATTTGGCGCTATATAAATAAAATAAAATTGAATTGAACAAACCCTCAAGCCTCCTCGTCTGTCTTCCCTTTGCTCAGGCATCCAGTTATGCTGAGTCATCACTGGCACTTAGTCATGCAAACAGCATGCAAATAAACATCTTCCTTTACATAATAATTTCCTTTTACAAGAGCCCCCCCACCCCACCCGTCCATCCCTGCTCGGGTTCCACTCTGAACAAACACCCGTCTCTAGCTTTAAGCCCTGACACTGTAAACCAACGCTATTACTACAACCGCCAAAGAGGCCAAAAACGTGCCCAGATTGAGCCGCTGAGGACAAACTGGAATTGATTCTTGGTGGCAGTGTGACAGTAGGAAAACAATCAGATCGCCGCCACCCTTTGCTGTTACATGCTCGAGCTCGGTCAGGGCCTGCGGCGACTGAGGAAGAGTAAATCCCAAGAGGAGAGAACCACTCGGGGAGGAATCAGTTGCTGGCATCCATGGTTGTCTGAGCCCCTTTTCCACAGAGCACAGAACCGGAGCTGCTTTTTGTTTGGAAGTGTGAACGGGGAGAAGGAGGCTTGTGCTGCTGCGGAGTGAGGAGCTGCAGAGGTGCAGTGCTCAGCGTCGTGTTTAGCCCCCATCGAGGTGGCTCGGTTGGCTCATTCCATGCTGTCACGCAGAGTAATGGACCTGTTCCCTGCTGCCTGTGGCACGAGCTGCACTGGAACGGGCCGGGCGGCTTCCCACAACACAAAACAAACAGAACGATACATGCTTCCTATTAAATAATGCCCCTGAAACCCATCGGCATAGGTTTTTGTCCGCTGTCAATTATTCTGAAAGAACAAAGTGATTTTTTTAGACTGAAGTTAGATTAAGAAAAGTGCTAAATAGACACTACAATTTTCCACACTAGAAGATAAGACAAAGCAGCGGCGCAGTGTGGTGCTGGCAGCGTGCAGAAGAGTGACTGAACCGCTGAGTGTGTGTTGTGTGGCGTAAGATGGCCGTGCACGGGAGTGAGGAATGAAGAGGAGAGTGCAGCTGGAGCTCAATGCTCCTCGTGTTAATTGGCCCACACTTCAATCACAGCCACTGGAGTGTGTCCTCTCTGACGGAACAGATCCTCTTTCTCCCTTTCCTTACCGCCCCTGTCATGCTACACTTGTTCATCCACTCTTCCTACGTGACACACACACTCTCACACACACACACACACACACACACACACTCCCTCACTGTGTCACTAAGTTTGATTTGTGTGTTTTGCTCCATTATTCATCCTCTCTTCTTTTCATTCATTCAGCCACCTCACTCAGCTGCACCTCCTCTCATCTTTCTCTCTTCCTCACACACACACACACACACCCTCGCTTTGTCCTTTCACTCCCTACTTCCTCCCTCACTTACTTCCTCCCTTTCATTCCTCGCTCCCTATCGCTCCCCGTCTCCCTCTTTGATCCCTGTTGAGTAGAAGAGCCACCAGGCAGGCGAGCGGCTCTTGTTCCCGTTGTGCATAGTGTGCAAAGTGATCGGCAAGCAGCGCAGCGTGCAGCAGGGTGTTCAGAGCTCTGTGTGTGTGTGTGTGTGTGTGTGCATCTGCTGCATGGCTGTAAATAGCAGTAGTAAAACCCGCCGCCGCCGCTGCTGCTGCTGCTGCTGCTGCCGACTCCCGCGGACCTGATGGCTGTGGCGATCACGAGCCATTCAAATGACAAATGAAGGAGCCGTTTATCAAACCAGCGGCTCTCGGTTCATGCAGGGAAACAAAACGCACAGCACTTTTAAATTACACATGCCACAGGCTGATAACCAGATTAGAGCCGGTTAGAAACTTCTTAGGAGGTTTGGTAGAATTTAAGGGGCTGCAGATGTATCAGTCAATTGGAGATTATGAATTTAAGGGTTCATCTTTGCGTTATAAATTAGATTGTGCATCTAACTCATATTGCATCTCTGTAAAAGCTTACAATAATGCATGCAAATCTAATATGGAGTCATCGTGTGAAGAGAGTAAACCCCTAGTCTGCTTTTTATGTTGAGCATGTTTCCAGCAGGTGGTCTCCAGTTGTCCTTTTCATGTTTTTTTTGTTTTTTTTTTTGTAACCTTTGCAGGAACAAAATGAAACAGTCACTGTGACATCCCACTTTGATGTTACTTCACAGCAAAACTGCATTTTATTTTGACATTTCAAACCTCCAGCATCCGCGAGGCTATGAAATAAACCTTTACCGAATCTTTCATTTTATTTCAGTTACGAGTTTAGATTAAAGTATTCTGCTAAGAGATTATGCCAATTATCTAGACTTTGCTGATCTGATCATGGAGGGGAGGATTTTTACTATTTGAATGTTCAAACATTTGACCCAGACAAGGAACAATCGACTCTCTTCGATAACGAGGGGGGAAAAAGAGGAAACTCTCCTAATGCCACCTTTCCTGCATGCTAGACGCAAAAAGCAGTGACTTGAAATCACATCCATTACTGAAATATCTGACATTATCCCGTCTTTCTAACATTCAGCGCCGGGTCTATAATTAACCAAGTGGAGAAGAGTGTGTTTCATTTTGAGTTATTATAACTCTGCAGAGTCCAGTAATTACAGCGATGCTCAAGAATGAAGTCGGTTAACATGTTTGGGAATATTAGACAATGAAATCAAAGACCTGGTCATCCTTTTTCCTTTTCCTTCTCACTCAGTTTGGACACGACAAATTAGTTTTGCCTTTAAAGCTCTGCAAGAAAAATAGGAATAAAAATTTTATTTTTTTAGCTAAAGAGAAAAAGATAGAATCTAATATATGTAATAAAAGGTAACTTAGGTGATGATAACTTGTTAAAAGGATACTTTGCAACTTTTAACCCTTTGATGCATGAATTATGAAATCTTCAACCATGATTTTTGTAACATTTTTTTCATTCATCTTTAGGTGTGAATGAAACAAATTTCAACAAATATTTTTAGTAAATTTTTATATTTTACAAATAATTTATTACATGTCCACCTCAGTGGACAGCGTGCAATCTGAACATGAAATATGTTGGCTTGGCTTACTGAAGTCCAAATAGAGGGGCTCAAATGCAATAAAGTCTTCAGCAGCTGTGCTTAATAGCAAAAATAAATACTAATTTTGAATACCTGTCCACTGTAGTGACCATTATGCATCAAAGGGTTAAATTTTTTTAAATCATTTGCTTGAGCCAGTATGTGCTAAAATGACCCTTTACAGGGTTAATGAAATGTTACTCAGACCCCACCGCTCCCTGTGGCCAGAATATTCCACTTGCAACTTCAGACTGGCGGGCCTCTCTGTTGGCCTTTACAAAAATGGAGCTGACATACCTGGCGCTGCAGTCTGCTTCCAGCATATTTCCTGCATGTTTTAGATCATGAACACAGCTGATTTGTTTAGTATAGTGATAAAACCCGTCTGTAGACACTAATGAAGGCTGGGGAGACATTGCAGCTGGACTAAAAAGACAAACGTGCGGTGAGGAAATAGGTTTTGCTCTTGGTTCTAGAAAAGGACACTAGGGGGCGCTAAAGCAAGTCAAAGCTGCCTACTTCTCCTTTTATAATAATGATGTACTGTTAAAGGGGAAATTTTGTGCAGGGGCGCAAATAGGATTTTCACACTGGGGGGGACAAAGTTCCAATGTACCCTCCCCCAAACACACACACATGCACGCACGCGCACGCACACACACACACACACAAACTATTGCAAGCGCCTTAACTAGAGCTCAGTCAGTTTGTGTAATTTCATCCAACGGTTTACGTAAAAACGAACACTTTTCTATACGTGTTTGAAGCCATTATGCAGTGGAACGCTGGCAGCAAAGCTCTGCCTGATCAACACTATAAATGATAAATGATCCACACTTGTATAGTGCCTCTCAGAGTAAGGACTCCAAAGTGCTTTACACTACAGTGTATCATTCATCCATTCACACACTGATGGAGTCAATATTCTGCTTCATAATCAGAGTCAGTTATTACCAGACAAAGTGATCAGTCAACAAAGACCAGATCTGCCGGCAGTTATACGTTTTATCTAATATTTACGCTCTTCATGCTGCACACATCTCCTTCTCTCCCCAACTGGGAGCCTCTCGGCGGGAGGCGATTTTTAAACTCTAAAAACTCCCAAACTTTGCTCAGCCTGAAGGTTCCACATCTCCACTATCTTCTGGTGTAAAGTAGTAACTTCATGAGGGATCATATTTGTAGATGAGACTTGTTAAAGTCAGCAATGAGGCTTTGGGGTTTATAACGAGTAAGTCCCAACACCGACAACAGATCGGTCCCGCCTACTTACACTGATGGTCTTTTTTAAATACGCAGTAATCGTTGCTTGTCCTTTTCGCTTCATCCTGCGTCCTAGCAGCACCCACTTTGGCACCTCTGGAGTCTGTGTTTGTTTACTTCATGCTGCATTCAAGGTAATGGGAAAAAGGAGCTTCAAGCGCTTAACCTCCGATTTTGTTTTCTTTCTTGCCTTAGTTGGGGGGGACGGATCGGGGTCAATCTGAATCTGGGGGGGACAGATACCCCCCGTCCCCCACCCTATCTGCGTGCCTGATTTTATGCTGCCATGTGAATCTCTGCTGCCTCTATAAACACTCCAAACATGAAATAAGTTCATCCACTTTAGGAATTACATGCCTAAAACAAGCTGTATCAAAAAGTCCCCGTTTGTGATGTCACAAACAGTGTTATTAGAATAGAACCACTTCTCATGTGAAAGAGAGCAGCAGCAGCAGTACTCTTAGACCCTCCCACATACTGGAGCTTCTCAGCTTACAACAGCCTGAGCCGGGGATGGGTGGGCGTGGCCAGCTCCAGCTTGTTTTCTTAAAGTGACAGCTCAGTACAAGAAATAACATCTAGGTCGCTCCTGTTTACAGGCTTAGGTTCTTTATAAAACACTGCTGCATTTTGCCGGCCGCTGGCAAATTACGAATGCTGGCGCAGACTTGGCAGCCCCCCGGGCTCACAGATTGCAAAGATTATGGGTGTTTCTCAGTCTTGCTTACGAGGACACTGACCTACCTTGGTCAAAGAAAACAGCTAAATAGAACAGACTTAGGTAAACATCACGTCACGTGACACATGAGGTAACGTTATATTTGACACATTTAAGTTTCAATATAAATGTATAACGAGTCTTTTACTTTTTAATTGTGTATATATTGTTAAATATAAATATATAAGCAGGTTAGTACCTCCTAGCCACCAAAGCTGCAACATTTAAGCAACTAACCAACCATAGCTAACTGCTTTGGATAAAAACATTTCAGATATCAGCCTAATAGCTACAATTAGTTGATTTACTTTTAAACTGGGAATTCATCCCCGAAGTAGCCGCCGGCTCCTACTCTGCTACAGGGGCGGCGTTAGGCCCGGCTACTTGGGCTGAAGCCCCGGATGTTTAATGAAAAGCCCCGGATCTAAATCAGTAGTAACATGCAGTACCAAAGTCCAACAGAGAGGGCGCAGCTGGCAGTAGTTTGTATACAGCCTGCCTGAGCCTCCACCACTGAAGAAGAAGCCCTTCAGCAGCCGGCTTCTTCTACACTCTCTGCCTGAAACGCATGAGTGAAGATGGACATAAGGACGTTTTTTAGACCAAAAGTACAACGACAGAACCCCAGCTTTGATGAGACTGGTGCTGACTCAGGTTTGTGAGTCTTATTTGAAAATATTTGTTGTGCTGCTGGTTTGCCTAAAGTTAGCTTATCAGGTAAAGTTGTTGGAGAAAGAACGGGAATATTTACTATCATCTCACATTAAACACTAACAGGAACAATACTCTGCCCTGAAAATGCTTAATATGTAGCTTCAGATTAAAAATGATGTGGTACAAGACATATATGATGTTGTTGACTAGTGCGTGTCACGTGTGTGCGCGCACGTGTGTGTGTTAAGCCCCGGATCTTCTTCAGTCCTAAATCCGCCCCTGCTCTGCTATCCTTTTGAAAATGCTGCTCTGTATTCTGGGAAATGTTTGACCAAGGCTAGGCTACTAGCCATTTTGAAAGGCACCTCCAGTGTGTCCTTGCTCAGCTAGCTAAACAGCTGACAAACAGTGAACAGATGCCTCGGTAGAACATGAACATGGGAAGATGGCAGTTCCTGATGAAGCATCTCCTAGGCCAGGGGTTCCCCAACTCCTACATGTGTACACACATTAAATGTGATCATTTACCATCTTTATACAGGCACACAGAGTTATGAATTATATATGGAGTTCTGATTATACTGCAGGGTGTGTTATTGGAGTTTAAAAATGTAATTTTTACAAATAAACTCTTGCCAACCTCATGATCTCAACAAAGACAAAATTGTGGGGACCCCAATTTGGGAACCCCTGTCCTAGGAAACCAGAGCGAGACCAAGACATCAAGGCGAGGTTCCTTGACATGAAGAAACACCCCATGTCCCTTTTTGACCATTTTGAAAGGAGAACAACTAAAGCCTGCTTCTCCGTCAGCTCCAACAGGGACAGACACGCACGGACGGACGGAGACATTTTGCTCTCATACTTCTCCGTCTCCTGGGGAGCGTTGCAAAGCAATTCCCCACCAGGACAGTAGAGGGCGTAGCGCTGTTCTGTGGTATCCTGTCATGTATCGGTCCAAGATCGTGTGTTTATATTGTGTTTTTGTATATAAGAGACTTTTTAACACAGACAAATTTGTCTCTCATCCTCCTCCACCTCTTCATGTTCTCGCCACCTCTAAACCCACGTTTCCTGTCATTTCCGTCCACAAATAAAACGCTTGCTGCGCATCTTTTCACTCCTCCAGTCACGGGGGAATGAAACGTTCATGTTTTTAGAGTTTTATCGCGAGGTATTCTTCAAGCTCCTCCGCATCTGCTGCTAGTTATCCTCGGCTCTCTTTTATGTTTTTGAGGGTGCAACGGCGGCGGTGAAGACGACAGTGGCTTCCTGACCAATCACAAGCTTGCGTTCTCCATCTCAACAGACGGATGTTTAGAAAAGAGAGCTCGACTCCGTCCGTCCTTGCGGAGCTCTCCAGCAGGCCCGCAAGGACGGAGAATGGCGTTGCGTGTCTCCGCGCTGACGCAGACGCAGAAGCATGACTCGGGCTTAACAGCTTCCCAACGCGATTGAGACTTTAGTCTGTTTTGTGATTATTTCACCGTAAAATTCTTACATATTGTGACTTTAAACATTGTCATATCTTTTTTTCCTTTTTGTTTGATTTTCCTGGTAAATTTAGGCCATGTTTTAATAGGATTCAGGGACTAAAACGTGCCAAGTACACCAGAACTGAAAAGGGCGAAGAACAAATGCAACCATATGTGTTTCTGTTATCTTCCAGCGTTCAGTCAGTCATTTAATCCTCAGGACATCGATGGTACACACACACACACACACACACACACACACACACAGCACAAACCAGATCTATTTGTGTATGAATGGTGCACAGAAATATTCCAGCGCTGCCTCTTTTTTATCTTCCTCCTCCCTCGCGCTCAAACACATCCATTCAGAAGACATCAACTACAAATGGTTTACTGCCCTCATGAGTGTTCGCACATAAATATCTGTAAGGTCATGCTTTCATGTGGAAAGGTCAGCGTCTGGGGATCCAGCAGAAAGAATTGATAGAATGAGGGACATTATTTTAATAATGGGCCTGCGCTAATTGACTTGAATGAATAAAAATTGTTTTTAGGCCTCTTTTCAAGTTCCTATGTTCACCGCCACTTTGTGTACTTCATTTCCTCCCTTTGACACCCAACATCGTGAGCGGTGGAGAACTCGCCGGCCCGACCCTTAGCTCTCAGGTTGACAACATCAAACAATTTACTCAGTGTGAATTATTTCCTGTAGTTTTCCCCAAACGCTGTCAAGAGGTCTTTACACCACACGGACTGAGGGCTTATCTCATTATGTTGCTTTTTTTGGGAGGGGAGGAACCATTTCTCACCACTCAGCGTCCTTACAGGCATCCAGGAACTCTAACAGCTGTGTGAATAAGAACGGCCTCAAATCCCTACCACTTGAGCGTTATAGAGGAGCAATGATGCCTCCACAAGGCTGATTTACATAGAACGCAGTACAATCCATGAATGAAATGCTTGGCTGGTTTAACGAGCACCGAGATTGAAATCAGAAACAAATTAGATGAAAGATTCTCAGCAGATCTGATGACACAGAGGAAGTACGTCTCGGAATAATCAGAATTTATTGCAATCTTATTAAAATGCTGGAAAAAAAGCACTCTGGTTCTCAGCAGTGACGTGTTGTGGATTGTTTTCCCATTCCTACATGAGCCAGTAGCAACAACGTCGCTGGTGCTTCTCTGCTCCGGTTGCACCAGAGCTTCCATTAATTCCCTCATTGATTGGCTAGACACTGGGATCACCGAGCTAGATCTAAATCAGTCACTAATTAAAAGAGCGAGATGAAAAGCAGCCGACGGTGCAGCCCTTCAGGACCTGTAAGGTGAAACATTCTGTAACAGCGACGAACTGGGAAGCCGCTTAAGACTCGCAGCAGAAAAACACACATCTAAAAGGTTACACACACACACACACACACACACGCACGCACACACACGGCCTCTTCAGCCCTAACAGAAAAGATTGTCTACCAACCTCCTTTCAGATTTATTCTGTTGTTTTACTATTTTTACCAATAAGTTTTCAAAACAACCAATACACTAGACCACGAGGTGGGTGGGGTGGTGGGGTGGGGTTGGTGGTGTGTGTGTGTGTGTGTGGGGGGGGGGGGGGGGGGGCTAAGTAAATCAATCAGACCTTAAATGAAAAAAAGGGGGAATACTAATTGCTCCTTAAATTTGCGAATGGATTGTGCTTAATCATATTTGTGGAAAAGCTAGCCCTTAGCCAGCCACGACCGGGATTAGTTACTGCCAGACCGGTAGAATTAGGGAATCACTTTCCATCTGACAGCAGGAAGTCGGCTAAACGATCTCCAAAAGCAACAATCATGCCCACCAACGTGAAAGAGTTCAAACAAAAAGACTCGGACTCAACATCCAAGATGTTTGGGATAATTTTCTGTTGATTTACAAAACAAGATGAGAACATCTTGTTCCATCTGCAGTAAAACCAACTCTGCCTCACAGAAAAGGAACGCCAACAGTCAAACACGGTGGTGGTAATGTCATGGTCTGGGCCTGGAATGCCGACTATAACTGACTGAGCCTTGACTTTTGCTCCTAAAGGCAAAAGTCTGACTCAGGAGCATCCAAACCTTTCAAGGCAAAGGCCAAAAACCAGTCATCCATCCATTTTCATCCACTTATCCCAAGTAGGGTCACAGGAGCAGCAGACTAAGCAGAGGGGCCCAGACTTCCCTCTCCCCAGCCACTTGGGCTAGCTTCTCCGGGGGATCCCATGCCGTTCCCTGGCCAGATGAGAGACATAGTCCCTCCAAAATGTCCTGGGTCTTCTTTTAGGTCTCCTCCCAGTTGGATGTGCTCAGAAAACCTCACCAGGGAGGTGCCCAGGAGGCATCCGTTCCAAATGCCCGAGCCAACTCAACTGGCTCCTCTCGATGTGTAGGAGCAGCGGATCTACTCTGAGCCCCTCTAAAATGGCCGAGCTTCCCACCCTCTTTCTAAGGGAGAGCCCAGCCACCCTGCAGAGAAAACTCATTTTGGCCGCTTGTATCCGCGATCTTATTCTTTCGGTCACTACCCAAAGATCATGACCATAGGTGAGGGTAGGAACGCCGATCGACCGCCGTCCGGCTCAGCTCTCTCTTCACCACGACAGATCGGAATAACGCCCGCACCACTTCAGACGCAGCACCAGTCCGCTTATCGATCTCACGCTCCACCTTTCCCTCGCTAGTGAACGAGACCCCAAAATACTCGTCCCTGACCTGGGGAAGGCATTCTACCCTTTTCCAAAAGGTCAAAACTATCAAATAAAAAAAAAGGCCACTAAATGTATTTTTCTTCCTATTAAAAAAAACGCAACAATTTTTGTGTTCCTGCTGTTAAAAACTGCCTCTAATTATTAAAACCCTGCAGATAAAATCTTAAAAATCTAAAGCCTGCATGCATGACAAAGTTCCACTTCTCTGCAAACACAACCGAGGTCTGCACAAAATCACTTTCAGGGCCACAAGTGGGCCCGGGGCCACCCTTTGGAAAGCACCTGGTCTGACCTTTAACTTTAAAACAAGCGATCGTTCTGAAAATCCCTCCAGTTTGGCAGAATTTAAACAATTCAGCAAAGAAAACCTGCTGTGAGATCCATCGTCATAAGGCCCGGTCGCAGTCGTTGCATCCAACAGCGTTAAGGTTGGTTTATGCTTGACGCGTCCGCGAGGTCCGCACGGCTCCGCACGGCAAAATTGCGTCATTTTAACAACCACGCCCCTCCACGGCCGAAACTTTCCACACCGCGCACCTAGGAAATGTTCTAACCACGCGGACGGTCGGACGTGGAAAAACATGGCGGACTGGCAAGAACTAGTATGGCAGAGGTTCATAAATACAGACATTTGTATGATTCAGCTCTCAGAGATCACCGTGATCAACATGTTGTTAATAATTCTTGGAGAGAAATAGCTCGCACTGTCGGAAAACACGAGGACGCTGTCAAAAATGCTGGAATGCCATGTTGTAAACAGTAATTTCTACTTCTACTATGGTGTAGTGTTGGATGCATGCTGTAGAGCTCCATGCTGCCCCCTACAGTTTGGGAGAATATTGGCTCACCGCCAGGGACGAAATTTTGATTTCAGAAGTGGGGGGGACACAGCAGGCTTGTGCGGATTTGGGGTGGGGGGTGTTATGTAAAGACCCCTTGACACGTCATGTGCCCATCTCAATAATTTTTCCATCCTCTATATATATATATATATATATGTCAAAGTAAAAAAATGTACAACTCTATTATTATTTTTATTTATTATCATTATTGAAGTGCAGTTTTGGCTGTTGACAATGGACAGGCTATTGTATTTATTGTTTTGGGTCTTTTTTTATTGTTTTTGGTGCAACATTTTCTAACAGGGAGTGAGATTCCTTTTTTATTTAATTTTTGTTTGTTATTTTTATTCATTTAGAAGTTCTGGTTCTGGACATTTCAATGTTAAATGAAGGTTTATTTGTTGCATTTTAAAGGGTGTACTTGCATTATTATGATATATTAACATTATATTAGTGGTTATTTTGGTCTAGATAATGTTGACAATGATATCGTTTATCATCAACAATTTGTTGGACAAAATATCGTCCAGCAAAATGTGTTACATTCCCAGGCCTAGTCAAAAGTATAAAAATTATTTATACATAAACGGTCCCTCCTGAGATCTGGCCGTTTGTTCATTTGCTGTGTTAGAGGACATGCTGAACTAATGTTTTACACATGATCATCACCCTAACATTTGAGTGTATAAAAACATATTAAATATGTTTTTTCCCTTAAAAGTGTTTAAACAGTTGTTGCATTTCAACACACAAAAAATAAATGGAAAAAATAAGATAAATCTAATGAAAAGTGTACATCTTTGACATTAAGCTTAAAAAAATCTGTTGATGATGATACTGTTCATTTTTCAGAGCTTTTTAATGTGAAAATATACATTGCAATAGATAAGTTTACAATAAAGTTAAATGATAAAAGTTTTGAAGTTACACTTCTACTACTACTACTACTAGTAATAATAATTATGATGATAATAGTAATAATAAAAAAAAATAATTATAATAATACGAATAAATTGTGTCTGAGGAGTCAGTTATGTGGAGGAGATGAGTTTGTAAAAGTTAGTTTTGAGTATGTTTGTGAAGGAGGAGGTGAGTCTGAGCTTAATGCAGGGGTGTCACATGTTCCAACTTACGTTTTGACTTAGAAAGAAGTCTCTTATATCCACTTTTCGTTTTCTTGACATGCTGCCTCCTGGCTGTGCCTAACTACCAAAGACTCACAAATGAACACTTATTCAAATGTTATGTAATGGAAGCTGAGCTGAGCTCTGATATTACACAGCGTCTAGTTGACGATGTGACTCAGTACCGGTGTTCCCTAGCGGCTCCAAACTAGCAAAACAACGTGAGCACGTTCTGACTGTTTACAACTTGAGTGACAGCAGCAACAGCCAATAATACGTTAGCAAGTATCAGCAGAGCCAATAGATTAGCTTGTGGGTGGGTCTAATAGTAAACCGGTTTCCGTTTCGGTCCTAGTGCTCAACCAAATCCTTTTAATGGAGCGTAACATTGTTTTTGGACGGAAAAAAGTGCAGGGGACCAAATCTGCCTTTTGAAAAAGTGGGGGGGGGGGACATGTCCCACCCGTCCCCCGCCAAAATTACGTCCCAGCTCACCGCAGAGACGAGCCGCATGAACCACAAACGCTGCGGGTTGTGAAGCGAGCCGCATCACCAAGCGGAAACCAAGCTTTACCACCACGGGTCAGGGGTCAAGCAAGGGGGGCAGATCCTCTTTTTCCACAGCTCTATAAGGCCTATGTTGCTTTTGCATGACTGCCACTCAGACATTTAACAGCCTAAACCACCTTGCTTTAAATATGAAGCTGCTGAAAAACTACGGGAGGGGTGTTAGCCCTGCTCACAGCACATCTGGCTCTGCCCACGCTCAGAACTAAAGGTGTTAGTGACACTCCTGTCAGAATGTCCCACAAACACGGCCGGAGCTGACAACGTCCCAACAGGGGTAGATGGTGAGGACTCAGACCAGTCAGAGGATCCCAGATGATTGTCAAGCAGTGGGCGGGTGGGGGTGAGGAGCGAGGAAGATGTCACATCCCCTCTGAGCCGTCTTCACATCATCAAATCAATTAGCTGGCTAATCGTGTGATGTTTGTTTCAAAGCCATGCATATGTAATATCCCCCCCTCTTTTTTTAGATGCTTGACACAAAGAGTTGCAGCATCTCATCCGACAGCTGCAGAGCAGTTGGTGATGGCCGCGGCTTTTTTATCCTTTTTCAAACGCGGATTTCGTACAGGACTTCAGTCTCAAAACGCAGAGGAGGAGATGGCTCCTGTCGTGAGATGTGAGAACTTTATGACAGCTTTCTGCGGCGAAAACAACACAAACGGGAAAAGGACTGACAGCTACATCTAGTTATTATTCTGCGCAAACAATTGATTCATTAAGAAAATAAATAAGGAATCCACCGTCTGTCTGCGTCTGGTTTATCCGTTTGATAAACCGATAAATAATAAATAATCAGGCTTAATGTGATTCGTTTAGTGGAACTAATCATCTTCAAATGAGCGCGGGTGGAAATGATCAAGTCGCTGGAATTAAACACAAAAGCAAACATCACACACGGAGATGATGGGGGGGGAAGTCATCTTGGAGCCGTAAACAGCTGATTTTACGTTTGTGTTAAGGTCACACGGAACATCCAGAGCAAGCAGCCATACGCCGTTTCCCATCTAAGCTCGCTGTGGAATGTGTGAATGAGTCTCGATCTGCCGGAACCAGAACCCAAAGAGCTCCGGCGTGTGACAGAGAGAGTACGGCACGGCCAACTCCGAACAGATTACATAACAATCAGCCTGATCCTCCTCAGATCAAGGCCGGGATCATTCATTGGCTCGTTTCAAAGACTGGATTAAAACCGAAGTCTCGGAGGAAGGAAGAAAACTTCCCCTCAGTGTGAATTAAACATCCCATTTAAAGAATGAAATCACACAACCTCAGCTGCGTACCTGTTAATTACTGCCAGTGGCGGCTCCTCCAGAAACGTTTTTCTGCAGGTGCTATGAAGGAAGTGGCCATGTGTACCTATTGTTCTCTAAAACACCTTCAACACTAGCAGATACACATGCGTGCACAACACGTCAACAACACCTGAAACAATCATTAATATACATCATAAACATATGAACAATCGCTGACTTTTCCATGAAGTCATAAACACACACAGCCACACAGAAAACCATCTATAGTGTAGCAAGGTTAGCTAACCTTAGCGTTAGCGTTTCCAGCGGCAAAACCCTGGACTGCTGCGGCGGTTGAGGGTTGACTCTCTTCATCCAGATTTGTAGGTTTTTGTGGGTCTGAGATCACTTCCAAACATTCATTCGTTTCTGAATGAGCCCGTGGAAATTTGGGCAACAAAAAACGATCCATTTTACCACTAGCTCTACCTTTCAAGTGGAAAATGAAGTCAAAGGTTAACGTCAATTTCCTGTTTTGGTTAATTTTTTTACTATCTATATGATAATTTACTGATTATTTTTGTTTTGAATGTTCAATATTATCACATCCACACGTTAAATTAAAATTAAATTGTAAAAAAAAATATATAATATTTACTTGGGGGTGCAATGACTAATCCAGGGGTAGCTATAGCGCCCCCTCCTGGCGCCGCCACTGATTACTGCCCTCAAATTTACTGGCGTGTTGTTCTTTTCGGTGCCAGAGAAGCCCGTCTTAATTTACAGCTTTTAGAGGCTGCAGCTATTTACGTACTCACATGAAGCACAACAAACAAGCCCGGCGGCATCAAACTATCTTCGTCAGAGGTTTTCCTCCATCTCCGTGCACCCCCCACCCTGTTGTACTGTAGATAACACAATATACAAATTCCATTCAGGTGCAAACGCACATATTTGCATTTGTAACAGCTTTAGAGCTGGCACCTGATTATTGAAGGAATTTTCATTTTTAAACTTGAAAGAAAAGAAAGGGCTCTTTTTAAAGTGACAACACGATAAAACATCTGCAACTTTGCACCTTGTAAATGTGGCAGGGTGGTACAAAGCCAGCCCCAAACGCCAGCGCCTGTTTTTTTTGAGAGGAGATTGACAAACGGTTAACAAATGTCCCCCAGCTTGCAGCTTGGGGGAGTCTTCGAGATCAGGAGGCACGAAACGACAGACCAGGACGTCCTGCAACACGAGCTGAGAGCTCAGCCTCACGCGGCTTTTTATAAACGCCCCCATTTCCTCTTTCAAATAACCACTTATGCTGTCACTTCCTGTCCCATCCATCATCAAGAGTGACCGTTTACACCACGCAAAAAAACACAGAGCACCACAAATTATTCCTGCACATCTCTCCATCCTCCTCCATCAGTCATTCGTGCTCTTTCATCTGTGTGTGCATGTATGTTTGTGTTCACGGTGTGTGCATCCCCCATGGGCCCTCGCATCCCAAACCGTGACTTACAGCATCTCACAAAAGTGATACAGCCCTCATATTTTCGCAGAACAACACTAAAGGCATGAAACTCTGATAGAAAGTAAAGTAATCAGTGTCCAGATGGTAAAATGATGTAAATGTCCCTTTAAAATGACACAACACAGCTGTTAATGTCTGAACTGTAGGCAACAAAAGTGAGTACACCCCTAAGGGACAATGTCCAAATTATGCCCAACTAGCCCTTTCCCCTTCCCGTTGTCATGTGACCTGTTAGTGTTACAAGGTCTCAGGGGTCAGTGGGGAGCAGGTGTGTTAAATTTGGTGCTTTTGCTCTGCGAGAAGACGGCCTGGGCTAGAAGAAGATAGGCAACGGCCTGAAACTGCGCTGCGACATGTGGCTAAGACCCTACGGTGGTGTGAAAGGACAGGTTCCACTCGGAACAGGCCTCGCTGTGGTCGACCAAAGAAGGTGAGTGCTCAGAGTCATGTCTAGAGGTTGGCTTTTGAAAAGACGTGTGAGTGCTGCCAGCATTGCTGCAGAGGCTGAAGGGATGGGGAGCCCATCTGTCAGTGCTCAGCCCAAACGCCACACACTGCATCGAGTCGGTCCGCATGGCTGTCGTCCCAGAAGAAAGCCACTTCTAAAGATGGAGCACAAGAAATCCTGCAAACTGTTTGCTGCAGACGAGCAGACGAAGGATATGGAATCAACGGTGATGGCCTGTATTTGTATAGCGCCTTCTTGGGGCTCTACAACCCCCCAAGGCACTTCACAACATAATCAGTCATTCACCCATTCACACACTGGTGATGATGAGCTACACTGTAGCTATAGCTACACCTGGGGCCTACTGATGGAGGTGAGGCCTTCCATACACAGGCGCCACTGGCCCCTCCGACCACCACCAGCAGGCAAGACGAGTTAAGTGTCTTGCCCAAGAACACAACAGCAGCATTCTCTGGCGTGAGCAGGATCTAACCTACAACCTGCAGATTACTGGACAACCTTCTCTACCTCCTGAGCTACTGCTGTCCCTAATACTGGAATACTGGAACCACATCTCATGGTTTGATGAACATGTTTGATTCAGGTGGTGTCAAGCGTGTGTGGAGGCAACCAGGTGAGGAGTACAAAGATGTGTCTTGTCTGCAGTCAAGCACGGTGGTGGGAGTTTCGTGGTTTGGGGCTGCATGTGTACTGCCGGGACTGCGGAACTACAGTTCATTGAGGGAACCATGAATGCCAACTAAAGTAGAGCATGATCTCCTCCCTTCAGAAACGGGGCCATCGAGCACCATTCCCTCATGACAATGACCCCAAATTCCAAGCCAACCACTGTCTTGCTACAGAAACTCAGGGTAGAGGTGCGGGACCGGTCAAGCATCTGTGGGCAATCCTCTAAAAGAAGGTGGAGAAGCACAAGGTGTCTAACATCCACCAGCTCTGTGATGTCATCATGGAGGAGTGGAAGAGGATTCCTGTGACCAGCTGTGAAGTTCTGGTGAAATCCATGCCCAAGAGAGTTGAAGCTGTTATAACGAATCCACGGAACAAGCTAGGCTTTGAATGCAAACACAGTCACAGAACACTCACCCCTCCCCTCGAGTATCTAACTTGAGATGCTTCTGCCGGAACCGGAAAGCCGCATATCAAGAGCAAACAAGATTGCGCTAAACACCAGTCGCCATTTTCTAGGTCCAAACATCTTTTGTTGTCCGTGACTTCAGATGGTGTTTTTCTTTTTGGGACTTTTTGTCGTAAAGCTGAAGCGGTAGCAGCCCGCTGTTTCTCCTCCTCTGATGTTATTGAGCGGAGAACCTCTCACACCGGTGGTGTTCTGGTGCTGAATACGTGAGTGTGATGAATGGAGGACCCAGGGAAGTATGGCGGTTCGGTGAGACCGACAACCAGATAGTCAAATGGCCGCTTTCAGTCCAAAACGTGTTTGTAGACAAATGCAAGAGAACCACTTTATTAATTTATTTTTATCTTCACAAGATATTTATAGCAATACTGTGTTAGAACGTTGTGTAACGTCACGAAATGGCCTGATTTTGAGATCCCACAGGTCAAATGCACAGCCAGGTCAACTTACCCTGGCTATGACATCCTACAATCTTTTCCCCTCAGAGACTCGAAGTCTGCACGTAGACCATTTAATCAGAGCCTACTTCCTCACACCAGCTGGACTGCAGAGACAATAAATGATAAGCAATAAACATTTTCTCCTCCAAGGTCCATCACAGAGGAACTCTTTTAAATAAACTCCGTTATTGCAAGAAGAAGAAGAAAGAAGACTCTATAATTAAAGATAATCATTAAATATTGCCATTTATAATTATAAACAATGAAATGTTTCTTTAATCTGTACTCAGTGATTGTTTTAGTATGTTTACTTGACGAGTTCATAACATTTACACTCACAAGTAAAGTTAAATTAACGCATGACACATAAGTTAACCTTTTGCCCACATTCGGAGTCTCCATCACAGAGGGTGTGTCTCTGCGATGCCTGGTAACATTCCACAAACGTGCCAACTTCTGGTTGGCTATTCAAGATAACATCAGTCCGTTAAAACTAGTTTTACTCTGGTTTTTCCCTGAGTTCAACTTCAGACAGAACAGTTAAGCCCCCTTCAGACAGGCCATGAAAAACGGAAATGTTCCGGAATCTGTCCGTAAGACCTTTCTGTCTGAATACAAACATCCGGATAACGTGTTCCGGAATTTATCCGGACGAAGCTCCTAGTAACAGGTCCGGACTTGTTACGGACAGGGTGGCTGCTTCAGACTGGTGAGGTAAAGTTCCGGACAAGAGGGAGGGGGAGGAGGAGGGGACCGGGGACGCTGTGCGCACCTAGATAGCCCGCTGCTGTAGCATGCGGCGAACCACGGCAGCTCGCCTCCTACGGTACCGTCTAGACGCACGACGGAGCGCTTCACACCGCTTCAGTGATTCCTTTAACCATTGAGCTTCATCAGCCAGGTCTCTTATGCGTCTTCGTGTGTGCAGAATTATGCTTAAGCGCCTCGTGATTTTTATCTTGAGAGGCGCTATAGGAATGATATTTTCTTCTTCTTCTTAACATAAGTCCGATTCCCCCCCCCCCCCCCAGACATCTGGAACTTTTCCCTGCTGTGTGAACGCAGCCGAAAGGACAAGTTCCGGTACAAAAGTGGTGTGTCTGAAAACACAGTTCCGGTTAAAAACCGGATTGAATTGTCCGCAAATGTTCCAGAACGTCTGTCTGAAAAGGGCATTAGAGTGTTTTGGAGGAAAAGCTTTAGACTGGCCATCTTTTGCATAACCTCTGGGACCACAAGGATTTTGATGCATCTGTCAAAATCTTTATAAACCGTTTTCTCATCTGCGAAGCTGAAACAACAAGAGTTTCCTGCAGAACAAAGCTGACTCAAAACTCCTTCAGAGTTATTTATAAGACGCTCGGTTTCATCCATCTGTCGTGACCCGAGAGACCTCCAGACTGAAAGAACCGGCACCTCGGTGCTCTACAGCCCTCCCGTGCCAGCGGGCATCCGACCTCTCACTTTCGGATCCACCAAGAGGGTCTCTTAATCCGGGTAAAGTAGACACACAGATAGCGTCTGAATGTGGTGTTAATGTGATAATAACATCTTTATAGCTTACATGCAAACCAAATTCTTTCCATCCAGAACTCAGCTCTGAGAAACGGAGATTCTGAATACATTATTTTAACACATAGGTTCCAGATTACCCTTTAGTTCACTTCCACTCACAGTAAATAATAGTTTAAACCATTTGTCAAGTCTTAAGTGTTTGCAAAATAAATTCTTACTTTGTTTGTAATCCTAACTGTTTCTTGAATCAAAGCGAAGTGTGTACGATCCCTTAATAATTAAAATATTCTTAGGATCTTGTAATTAATCATACTAAGACCAAGCAGAGGATATTCTCTTTATATAGAGTATCATAGCTTTGGCCACAAGTGGTGGTAATAATAACAAATAGCTTTTAACTTATTCGCTGCCAATGACGATTAAAGTCGTCATTTGCATTTTTTTTACTGTGTGGGCGTCGGACGAGCCCCCGCGCAGAGAGAACAGACATCTCAGCTCTGAAGCCGATCTTCATCCGCAAACGTCACACGTCACATGATCAGGAAGCAGAAAATCCAAGTGTTAGAAGATCGTTTTGGGCCGTTCCTGTAAAAAAATTGAGGCGTGAACCGGAAAAGCGTCTGCTGATCACAATTCGACCACGGATTATGAAAGAACGGATAACGCTCGAAACACGCAGATTCTTCCTGATGTAAGAGGTGAGTCTCCACTTTGTTTTGGTTGTTTTGGCGTTGACATCATCCTAGCACGCAACATTCTGTGACTCTTAAAACAGTAAAAACGGTGCGAAACGCTGGCAGCGAAGGCCTTTAGCGATCAGGAAATGGCTAGCAGCGAATCATCATTACATTAAGATGCACGATTTTCCAAATTTGCCGTTGCAGCTTTAAGGCAGTGATGGAAAATAACATTGGTCACACAAAATATTGACACTTTGGGCACAGTTGGGACATTTTCATTTAGGGGTGTACTCACTTTGCTGCCAGCAGTTCAGACATCAATAGCTGTGTTGACTTATTTTGAAAGGACAACAAATAAACACCTGATTAATGTATTCTGTCAGAGTTTCATATCTTTAGTGTTGTCCCTTGAAAAGAATACCTGTAAGGGGTGTACTCACTTTTGTGAGATACTGTGTGTCTGTCTTTTCTGTTTTAGATATTCATTGTTTGTTTATCTTGCTTTTGTTGTGTTTGTGTGTGAATGCATCCCCTTGGGTTTCTCCCCGAATGTACTTTTAGTGTGTGTGTGTGTGTGTGTGTGTGTGTGTGTGTGTGTGTGTGTGTGTGTGTGTGTGTGTGTGTTGCGTGCAGCCATGTGAAGCTGTGTGTCTTCTAGCGGCTTCAAGTCTTGTATTCCCAAAGCGCGTGATAGGGTTTTGGTTTTTTCCCACTTGTGTGTGTGCATTTACGTGTGCACATGTGTGTGTGCGCATGTGCGTGTGTGTGTGTGTGCGTGTGTGCATG